>NW_028301602.1:23939393-24242424 GCF_987345545.1 Pholcus phalangioides
GGCAAAGCACATGTACTCAATGTATATATATACATTATATCTACCACTTTTAGTGTATTTTCAAGAGCCAGTGGGGGGGGGGGGTTTCCCTCCCCCCCCCCCCCTAAATGACGGCCCTGACCCCAACATCTTGTAGCCAGGCTCCAAGAGGGGGAAAGCTTTCGTTTGAGCCAAGGCCAAGATTTTTCACGTGACCCGCTCAGATAAATATTTTCTGGAGTAAAAAAAAGATGCGGATTCTTAACGGGCCTCACGGCTGCATACCTTTTAGCCGCCTGTGTGGGTCTAGGAGTTCTCTATGCACCCAAGCCCCCCTGAACAAGTCCATGTGTTAAGATGCCCTATGATTACCCCTTCTTCTACCATTCAAAGACAAACATATGGATAAAACAATACGCCTTTAAAAATAGTGTGAGCTCGTTAAAAATGCAATTCTGTTTTGACGGGAAAACAAGCAAAAAAATTTTTTGTTAGTATTGTTGTGCCATCTGTTGTAAGTATATGTAACTAACATTCACGATGTGCACACTTATGCTTCCTGATTTCTAAGTTTCAGAAATCGGTACCCAAGCTGTTTCAGGATTAACCCCTTGAACTGCAATTTATTTTTAGGTAGCACCGCTTAGAAAGGCAATTTAATTTACTTCGTTTCAAGAGGCTAGTTGCTAGTTGATGCGAAGTACCGAGCACTGAGCTCTCGTCTTCTTCGTCTTGGTTTCTGTACTTAGGTCGAGATATTGATCAGTCTGTGGCAAAACGGTTGCTTAAAAACAACCACACTTTTTTTTTTAATTATATATAACCCTTTATATATGAAATATTCTCACTAATACAAAACAATATCAATGTACTGTTAACAGCTTTCAGGGGTTAAATCATCCTCTACCTCCATCAGATTACATTTACTTTCAAAAATAAATCTCGTCGATTGCAAATATTCTCAATATCTACAATATTATACAGATCAGTTTTACAAAGTGACCCACTTTGCCACAAATTGCAAAAACTACCAATGTTTTACAACATAAGTTTACAGCATAGTTTGCAATATATTTCCATTTAGACAAAAATGATATGTGTATATTCATAAAAACTCCAACGTCACCAAAACCATTCAATGTGATTTCTAAACATTCGACATATTTAAAAAACATATATAATAATAATAATAAATATAAAAATAGAGTAGAAGGTTACAAATGGACATTAGAATTTACAGAACACTAATACACTCCTCATGGACCCATCAGAATCATATTATGTAACTTTTGAACATCTGACAATTATATTAGATTAAAAAGTCTACACTCTCTAGGTCACATAACAAGTGGTTATATAATTTACAAGCGTTCATATCATATACCTTTTAATTAATAATTAATTTTATGAATGACTGTATTTACATAAACCATTCTCACTCCACCAATGTTAAAAATGGAATTGACCGGTAGTGATTAACATTTCCAGCATTTAAAAAAAAAAAAAAATTTGATGAAATGTATTTATAGTAATATTTATCTATACTATGCTGTGGTACATTATTAATAAAAAATACAAGGTCTTTACAATCATAACTTCAGAATGATTGACCATTATTGTCTGTTCTATGACAAATAAAATTCCTTTCTAAAATTTGTAACCAAGATATTCTTTGGTTTTAGCTGTGATAATTTCTGTTCAGCTGGGTAGTTGGATGCTGAGCTGAGAACATCCACTTCTGAAGCATCTTGCTTCTCAAAGTACTTTTTGGCCAGTTTCTTTATATATTTGTAGATGGATGGAATTTGAAGATCAGCGTGCAGGTCGGTTAGTCTGAAGTAGTTTGGAGCACCTGTGAATCTCCTGAGAATATAATTTTGATGTTTCTGGAGGTTGTAAATATTGCTTTTCTGAGCGAAAGCCCAAGCCGGTGCATCATATGTAAGAACAGGTCTGATAATTTGTTCATACATTATTTTCTTGTTCTTTAGTGATACATATGACTTTGGGTAGCAAAAACGGAGGAGACTTTCCATTGCAATTTGGGATTTTTTTTTTACTTGCTCGACATGGTATTAGAAATTTAGGCGAGTGTCTATGTATACTCCCAAGTACTTAGTCACTATGCTTGGGTCAATCGCTTGATGTTCAATAAACAAGTAAGAATTTTGTGGAATTTCTTTATTTGTCAGCCACATAAAAACACACTTTGAAACATTTAATTTGGCACTATTTACTAAATTTGTTTCAAGAGGAGGGATTAATATAGAAACTTACGGTTTTCTTGCTAAAATAGTTTGTAATTGGTAAAAACAATATTTGCTTCATACATTTACATGAATGTTTGTTATATATACATAATAGAACATAATTTGTGTCGAAATATTCTTCAATAATGTTCAACGAAAGTATATTACAGTTCTGGTCTTTTAAAGAAAAAAGTATTTGTTTCAACATAATGCTAATGCATTTGCAACAAATTCAAACAATGTAAATGTATATATTTATCCTCACCTATAATCGAGTTTATTTTAAAATACTAATAAAATTCAAGTTTATGATACTTCACAAAACGCTCCGGAGGAGGCAGTGCTACTTGGCATCTTTTATGCTAATTGCATTCAAACTGCTACTAGAAGCGTACAAACAAATTTGCCAAAGCAATAGATTCGCTATGACTTACGTATACTTCTCTCATAAAAAGTTTCAACAGTCAATAATTCCTGGCGAATGCAGCTCGCCATTGTCAGTTTGCTCAATAAAATTCATGACGAGCTGGACTCGTCATTTCAGTTCAAGGGGTTAATTATTGTGGAGTCTAGCTTTGCAATGAGACATGTTTCGTGCATGCACGCCTTCAAGTGCCGCCGTCTATCTCCTGAACTGGCAATGAATGAATTGTCTTATGATTGCAATTCAAATATGTTATGAATCCTATTAAATCATTAAAACTCAAAACCAATAAGTTTTCTACCAAATGTAATATTGCGGTTGAATCAATATATTAGAGCATTATATCAGTCATCCGGGTATTTTAAGTAATTCTCCATTTATTTATTTTTTCCTCAAGTTCATTTCTTTTCTTTAAAGTGAAATCCTGGGATTTTCTTCGTGAATGTGAAATTATTGCAATGTCTGTTCTTTTAAAAATGTGTACTTCAAGACCATCAATATCCGTTGTTTTTCCGACCATGTGCTTATACAGTCCGTCTTAATTTTCCATAAGCCCAGGCTTAAACAAGATAAGTATCCTCATCACGTTTTTGTTAGAACTCTCTTCGGAAAAAGAACGTAATGTTGTTACGGACATAATTTTTGAAAGGACGAATTCCCAGTTCAACAAATCCTTCGAGCTTTGCCAGGAGGCAAAAATGTATAAATAGAGCATCACTCTCACTAAACGAAGATCGATTACGGCAATAAATTTAAGAGGTTTTCAATTAGGATCGCAGCTACGAGAACCTGCTTGAAATACTTGAGCACATCGGGGGAAAATATTTTCGTGTAAATAAATTGCAAGTAGCAAGCTTCAAATCTTGTTTTTATTCTATCTATTTTTGCCTCTGTCAGGTGGAATTCAGATCAGCCATCGCATGACTAGGAATGTGATTCTTTCATTAGCGTAATAAAGACCACTGTGAAGTTAATAGAAAACCGTCTCGATTGCGTATTATGTGCTCATAAGTTTTTCTAAGTACGTCTGTGACGTTTCCGCGTTCCAAATTCGTTTTATGGAATGTGCTTTCATCTTCATAATGTTCCATCGGGATAAAAGACATCGTTTCATGTTTATACAGTAAACTAATGAAGTTTTTCTCTCTTGAAACAATATTGTTAAGAGTTAAAGAAAAGTTTTCAAAAAATTTTACGCGCGCGTAGATGAGAGGTTTTAGGGATATTGAATTAATATTGTCTGTCGTTGAGGTGGTTTGGAAAAAATATTCCGACATTCTTTGTTTCAGAACGATTCAGACAGACTTCCAGGTAACTAGGGGAACAATGAAATATAGAATGTATGTCATATGTTCTTCTGCTTTGGACTGAGTTAGGTCCGACAATCCATGTACGTACCCGTTCAGTGCACACGACCTTTAAGGGAAGATTGAGGTATTCGTTTCTTTTGTAGTCTAGGGCACTCACAAGGAAAGTGAGAGGACGTGGATTCGATTCCCGCAAGGACAAATGCATTTTTTTTCTTTCCTAAATTAATATTCGCTTCAGTCAATTGTAAAAAACCTACATATACAAAATGTAGTAAAAAAGCTGTAAAATCCTTTTTAAAAAAACGACAGTATTGTATCGAATAAAATTTACACCAGTGTATAACGTAAAAATGAACAAGAAATTGTATAATACCACTATATATTGTTTATTTTAATTCTGCTTGCCAATTTAAAACGAATAACCAATTTGACCTTCAAAACTGATATAAGATAGTTTTTTATTCGATAATTGGCCGAATAGGTCCCAACTCAATTCTGTTCTCGCTGTATGTAATAATAAAATGAAAATATGACAGAAAAAAATAAAGGAAATGTAATTTTTTTCTGCTGCTATTTTTTTTCCGCTAGTTGGCATATCATTTCTCTCACTTATTCTGGTCCACAAATTTTTTCACTCAATTTCACCGGTCCGCAAGTATTAAAAGGTTGAAGAACACTGATGAAGGCTATATTAGACGTATATGTGCCTTGCCTCTGGTGACAAAGGTTGAAGTGCGGTAGCTCATAGTTTTACTACTCCCACCCAGCCCACGCGGCCATACGGCAATCGTGAAGATTTGACGCTACGACAGCAACCAAGCCTCGAACCAGAGAAACGGGAGGCTTGGACATTACTTCTTCCCAAGATGGACTGGAAGGTCCATCACGTGCTTGCTTGCACCTTTATACTGGTCTGGACCTTACAGTTGTTAGCCTTACATGGCCCGGATCCATATAAAAACAATATAAGTATATGTTAAAAAACCATAACAACTATAACATATAAAATAGCGCCAATAAAAATTAAAATTCCCAAACTCTCCAATATCTAGTATTATTGTTAAACTTAGTATTATTCTGTTAACAAAGAGGAACACAGAGTTTCAGGGCATTAATTAAATTTAACTCTTTTCTTCGCATTCTCTAGCTCCCTTATATAAACTGCAAACTTTCTGTCTCTGGCTTTGTGGGTCAGACCTTCTCTGACACAATTGGTGCACTTCATTTGTGACTTGCGCTCTTTCTCTTGGCGATCCTCTTTTCGACACCGACCGCACTTTTTTATTTCTGAATTTTGCTGTCACATCCTAAACACTTGTAACATTAGAGGGAGGTCAAATACTCTCTGTGAAACTATGTCTCTTCCAACCCAGGTATAGAAAGACCCGTCTTAGAAAAATCCTTGAAAGCATTCGGTCATACCCGTAAGATCCCGTGTTTCTTCTCTCCCATTTTCATCCATCTCTCAAATACGATGAGATTGTTTGAGTCGTTCAACTCATTTTGATCAAGGATCTTCTGGACACACCAATACTTCCTGCAATTTTTCCTTTTCAACGACGTACACCATAATCTTCTGATACTGGGTACCTTTCTCTACCAACTCAAATTTTTCAATCATTTTCGAGTCTCCACTCAGTCTTTCTCTGACCCTCTTCTTACTTAAACTCTGTAGCTCCATGTAGTAGTTCCTCTGTAGTTCCACCATCATGTGTTTTTCTCACTTTCTCTTTTTCAAGCCCATAGAATACGGAACTAATTTATTCTGGTTCTTTCATGGTAAATGCACCTGCTCCTGTTGATTTTATTAATGTATCACTTCTCAGCTTCTCTACTTTTTCCATCTTTACGTCCACTCTAGTCTCTCTCCCGCAAGTGCATTCAACTCTCATGTGATTATCTTGCCTCATCTCCATCTTGCCTTTTTGTACATCCGCTTCTTTATCTTGTCATTAGTTTTAATCACCAGCTTTTCTAGTATTGTGAGAAGTCTTTCAGTCTCTTGGTTCGCTCTCGCTTGGTTCAACTTTTGATTTTCGGTCGTGTCTCACATTCGTCTATTCTTCATCTCTCAAACTTTTCACCGCTTCCTTCCATTTCCCCATCATGTCTATTAGGGCTGCTATGAAGTAATCCTTCCGAATTATACTAATGTGCCCCGCCTTGCGCATTCTCTCATCCATATATTCTATCTCCCACTCCGCCAGATCGCCTCTATACTTGACCTCGACGTACTCTGCATGTCGGCGATCACCAAGTTTTTCTCCTTTCCTCCTCTTCTTTGCGCTAGCCGTTGCTCCCATTAAATTCCTCTAAGAGAGATCCCCAGCCTGCACCATGAGAATGTTTGAATCAACTCTCTAATAGTGTGACAGAGTTCACGTAGTCTTCTTTAATGTTAAAGAATAAAAATTTCGGATAAGCTCGTGGTTATCGACCGACACACTGTTATTCCGCATGCAAGCCTGCCATGGCATCCAGGCCTGAAGTGCAGTAGAGGTCACTAAAAAATAGAAACGCAGTTGCCAATGAATATTTTCTGACATTTCAAGCTTGAAGTTGCCTTGTTTCAGGTTAGAAGAACGAACTTGAAAATGGTTTCCGGTCTTTTAGCATGTTACAGTCTTTATTATTTACGCTGCTCATGTTTGAACTAACTCCACGTGACATTCCCTGCTGCCAGAAACGATTATTCATTAGTGTTTGCGAGGCTTTCGTATAAAAGTCTTGACGACTTATTTATATCTAAAGCACTCGACTTTCCCGTGAGAAGTCTTCCAGATATTTGTGGTTGTGACAGGTCATGAAGTCATTGAAGGTAGCTCCCTGAAGCATTATTAGCCAATAGGGCTTGAATACTCTTCAAACATCCATAGAGAATCATTGATGAGATAAGTCTACAGAGTGTAATATGATGTTGGACCATCACCAGCGTGCATATTAGAGTTCTCAATGCGTTCAAAAATCAGCCAAAACTATTTCCAAGTACGCATACCAACTCAAACAAGTTGGCTCTCTTAGTAAAAACCTCAATTTAGTTGCGAGTGTAATTTCTTGAACAAAATGTATTTATTAATAATTGTAAATTGCAAATATCGTATAACTTGAATGGAGAAACAATTAAACTTCGTATAATTTTTGCACTTTATTAAAAAGTAGAGATCTATTGGGTTAACGTACTTATTATGCAATGAATAAATACACATTTTATAGTTTTTCGACAAAAAATAAATGAAATTGCTTTAGTGAGTGGTACCCCCCCCCCCCAAATCTTGTCATGGAAATTACCTTACATATGTCATGGAATTTTTTTTCTAATTGAACACTTGTTAATTCATGTTCTCGAAATATTCGCTGAAAAAGCCTTTATTAATGTCAAATGAGGATATTTGCAATTCAGATGACAAATAAAAAATTAAATCATTCTAAATTGACAATAATTCAATAAAAAAACCCGATAAATATTCATTTTCTGACCATTCAATATCAATAGTAATTTTTCTGGCTCATACACGTATGAACAATTTCTGCTGTAATAAAAACAAAAAAAAATATCCACATAAGTAAAGAATAACAATACATAAAAAAACAGTTAATGATATGCAAACCGTATTCCGATAACAAGATTACAAATTTAACTTCGGAAATAAAAAAAAATTATCTTTCGTGTTGTTGGTTTGTTTTTTTTTGTTTGCCAAAACTATGTGTGTGTAATGATATTTACTTATTTACTCTTTAACGAAGAGCCTACATTCCAACACAATAAAAAGCGAAAGTGTAAAAAAAAGCCAAAATTTCAATGCATTAAGCAAAAAAAACAAGTTTCTTCCCTCCTCCATCAGTTTGATTACATTTTCAAGACTTACTTCATTTGCTTAATTGAAGAACACACTGAAGAAAAATAAAATCACCGCTATTCTTTTCAAGTTCGCTTGATTTGGCGTATCTTGTTTCCATATCAGAAACTAAAATAATAAAGTTAGAAACTGGGAAATTCTTCACAAGCGAATTTATAATTTTATTTCTTCGAGTGTTTTATTTAGAGAGAGTTTTTATGTTAGTGGTACTGTTTCAGTCCATTTTTAGTGTTTTTAAATTGTAGACAATTACGCCCGATATATTTCTTATTTTGAGATTATGTTCTTCTCAATAAAATTGTAGAAAATGTGCAATGAATGAAAAATGATAATTCAACTTCTCAATATTAAATTATATAAAGACACATATGCGAACTTCCACGGTTAGAGAATGAATTTTTCTGTATCGTTGAGGTATTTTCCGAAAATTGTGAGAAAAGAACCAGAGTTCTTATTTCATAACATTCTTCTTTATTGGAAATGTCACTCTTCTTTTTCTTTCAAATTTTAAGCAGCTTTGGACGTCACATTTTGTTTAATCTGATGCCCTGTTTCCTGTTAAAATTATTGAAATTTTAACGTCAGTTTCTCTCGTCGCCCCCCCCCCCAGCATTCCCACAAAGAAATAATGTATACACTCATTAATTGCAGCACTTCACTCTATTCTTACCAATCTGGTAAAATACATGGCACTACATAACATAGCGCTACTAACGAGTGAAAATGATCTCGTTCATGATTAAAATGGCTGGTAAAATTTCCTTAACCCTGCTCTACTGTTGGTATTTAAACTACAATAGCAACGTTCGCGTCATTATGACCCGACACGTCAATATGCTTGTTTACTATTGGAAAAAACCAAGAACTGTAAGCGTTTGAAACAATTTTACATAACCACAGCATTTAATTGCAATTAGAGAGGTATTTTTTTGTGTAAATAATAAAAATATCCTTGCGTACTACTGCTTTTACACAAAAAAATTACTTATTTTTAACTCACCAACATTATACAGTGATAAATTGGTATAAAGTCAACCACTTTTAACATTACCTCACTTATAAGGTCAGTTTTTGAAAGGTCATATATGTGCATATAAATATTATGTTGGTCTCATTTGAAATAATTTTATTTGGTCTCATGGGGTGACATTACATATTTAGCAATTTCTAACACCAACACCTATAGTAACTAATCGGTCTCTTTCTCTATCTCGCCCGCTCTACAATTTCTTCAAAGGATACAACAGTCTTAGAAAAGTTCTCTACTCAATTTCACCACAAAAATATTCAGAGTTGCATCTGATTCAATCTCTGTTGTACCATATTTCCATAACATTTTTATCAAAGCAGTCACTTGAAAGGTCATCCAGAACATTTCAAGAAAAGAACATTCAAAATCTTTGTACGGATTGTTTTTCTTCGGCTCACTATGACCCGAACGTAACAAGGATTGGAAATTAAAATTAAGAAAGAAAAAAAAATAAAATAATTCAAAAATAATTCTAATTCTAACGTTGAGGTAGCAACTGCTAAAATCAGAAAAATTCCTTCACATACAATTATTTTATAACGAGGCAAACTTCCTTCCCTTCGGGTTAAATAGACCCGAACAGAGCAGCAGAGTTAAGCTAATTAACGTTGCGTGTGGTTCCTAACAGTTTATACCTTGCTTTATTTGCGTAATTTGAAGCTCCTAAAAAATTTATTAACATCATTTATGCGCATATTATATATACACCCTGAAATTTGAATCATTTTTATTCACTTTTTGCTTTAATTTCAGATTGGATTAGTGATCAATATTTCAAATCTAAGGTTCTTATACACTTTTTCCAGTAGATATCTAAAATGTTTGTTTGATACAAATTAAAGAATAAAAATCAAAGATATAAAATTATTTTCTAATGTAAGATATTAGTTTAGAGAGATTTCCTGATCATCTAGAAGAATGTCACAAAAAAATCGTTTCAAGATGAAAATAGATGTGTGCATTTGAAGAATCGATAAAATATTATTTTTAAGGGAAAAACACACTATTAAAACACAAAACTATAGTCTAATTGCGGCGAATTATTTTATTGAGGAAAACGTAATAGGATGTGCACATATCGGTCTATGTAACTGTGTTTAATGTGTAGCCAATATAATCACTGAAAAAGATTCCTTCTAATTTCCAACTTATCAGTAGGAAAATGGTTCATTCGAAACTAATATAAAAAATATAATGGCTTTTTGATCTCGTCGCAGGTCGCAGAAAATCACCTCGACGGCTAGCTGTTGGCCACCCCTGGTGAAATGTATTTTATGTAATTGTCACTTTTTAAATCACTGTGGTGGCACTTCTCCTATGAGGTATCTGGGTCACAGTTGTGTCTCGAAAAGACATATGCAATTCAACTAATAATCATAATTCCTATTGCAAAGGAAACTATAAGATTTTCAAAAAGATCCATCGCTATTTTTCCTCCAAAAAAAAAATCAATCAGCTATCTAGAAACAGATGGATCTAAAATACTAATTCATAATTTTTATTTCCACAAAAGTTATCATCAGGAACATTCCGCTCGACTGATCAAGATGAAAATATTTCCGATAATTTTTACATTTCTGATCTTAGCAAGTTCCAAAATAATAGAGAGAGGAAAAAAATGCCTCAAAGGAGAAACAAACATACGAGACTCAAACACGACCAATAATTGCCGGTTTACCATACATGATATTCAAGCTTGGACGACCAATTTCACCGGAGTTATATGGTTATCGGTGTGTTTTTTCTTTTTTTCCCCTTCCATTTCAGTAGTAATTGAAAGAGAAGAAAAATTTTAAAAAAGGATTTTCGTGACCGCTTTTCGAGGGTTTTCAGTCGTAAAGAAGAGACTTGAAAAGAGCTCTCCTTCAGGCCAATAATCTGGTTTTGGCAGTAATAGGATCTTATTTTTTCTGCTTTCCAATTTGAAACGATTAGGACCGAAAGATATGAGGACATATATGTGAAAGTGTTGGGAATTTATATTTCCTCATTGGCAAAACAAAGAAAAATGAAACTAGAAAAACATAAACCGCTTTCCATCAGAGTAGTTTTTTGATTATATGTTTTTCTTTGTTATGGTCTATATGTTTGTTTCTTATTCATTTAAAAAATTAAAATCGAAACTACTTTGTCTAGTATTAGTTTACAGTGTTTTTTTTGGTATGAATGATAGATATATGGTACTTCTGCTTCATTGGTTTCATAGACATTTTTTGGTATTTTCGTATGCATATTTGTGTTCCATTTTTTGTTATCTACAGTTTTTTCGAGTAAATTTAAATTATAATCTTTCGAAATTAGAGTGCAGTTTGTTTAGTTTTTATAGATGTGCTTACTTTTTCGAATTCCTGCGCAATAATTTTTCACGCAATAACGATCAGCTTTTATTAGAAGATCCAAGCCCAGTAAATGTTATGCTTCCTTCCGTTGTTTTATAGAAAGTGTATTGAGCATGATTAATTGAATTTTATTAAACTTGAATTTCTAACGTTTCCGCTGTCACAAACTGCTCATGGCTTTCAGCTTTACGTTATTCCATCTGATGACTGTTATTATGTGTTCATCAAAGCCTATTATTTACAGGCCTGTTCTAAACTTGATATTAAATAAAGATTGTAATTATATTATTCTGATTTTGTTTTTGTTCCTAATATTCTTGCAACGTTCACCTTTTAGGTTTGTAACTTAGTATTAGTTTTCTACCATCCTGATAGGCATGATAGGCACATGTACGCTTTTCAATAAAATTACTTACTTGGGAAGAGATAGATGTCTTTTTCTCAACCCAAGATATCGAGGAAACATTTATTTTCTGGATATTATGCTGAGGTGAATTCGGAAAGAAAATTCATCTTGTCTCCGCCGGGACTCGAACCCAGGCCCTCTTGCATACCGGGCAAGCATGCTACCATCTACACCACTGGAGACACGACCCTGCCTTCCTTATTTCACGCACTGTGGGGTGAGGTGCTGAAGTAGAGACATTAGTAGCCTCTCTTAACTTCAGGAAATGGCTGGCCTCTTGCCGGTATCCAAGAGGGCCTGGGTTCGAGTCCCGGCGGAGACAAGATGACTTTTCTATCCGAGTTCACCTCAGCATAATATCCGGAAAATAAATGTTTCCTTGATATCTTGGGCTGAGAAAAAGTCACCTACCTCTCTCTAAAACCGTTCCACCTGGGGGGTAATTTCCTGAAGTTACGAGAGGCTACTAATGTCTCTATTTCAGCGCCTCTCCCCACAGTGCGTGAAATAAGGAAGGCAGGGTCATGTCTCCAGTGGTGTAGATGGTAGCATGCTTGCCCGGTATTCAAGAGAGCCTGGGTTCGAGTCCCGGCGGAGACAAGATGACTTTTCTTTCCGAGTTCACCTCAGCATAATATCCAGAAAATAAATGTTTACTTGATTACTTACTTATTCCTTCAAAAATGAGAATGGACTCACATGCATGAACTCACTGGATACGTTCAGTCATGTCGCAACGAACGATTTTATTCTTCTTAAAAAAGTGTAACGTTCTTAAAAACCAGTTATGCAATTTCGGTTAAAAACGTTCTCATTTGGTGTCTTCAGCTCTATTCCAGCAGTCTATAAATCTGTAACGCATGGCCGAATCAGAAACCAATTTTATCCGCTGAAGTTGCAAATATTTTGGTTAGTCACTTCGATACCTGCAATGACCACTTGAACCAAAATATAATATTTTGCTCACCATTTCCCGCAATGGCCACTTCTTCCACCATTTTCACATTCCCCCCGTTCATGATCATTTTCCCACCAACTACAGTCGACGTTCGTTATAACGACACAACACCCATCATTCTACGGTAAACGGTCGTTAAATGGAGAATTCGTTGTATCGGAAGTTTGGAAAATAACAATTTTTTAAACCCTTTAAGCGGCATTGACGAGATATCTCGGCTCCTTAAAAGCTTCCTATTTTAGCATTGGTAAGCCCAGATATATATATTCTGTAAAATTCATTTCTCAATGTTACCTTTTCCCTATACCCCTTAGTTTGCACCTGCTGAAAATCGGAACAAAGCCTACTTCATTAAAAAATATCTATTATTATCAAGGCGGTTTGGTAATTTCTGTTATGCCACTTATATAAAGGGTTAAAAAATTCTAATTTGGACGGAACATTTCCAACTTGGAAAATCGCATTTGCGGTATAAGGTTAGGAAACAAGAAAACCTAACAACCTCAGCTAGCAAATGGACACAAGGGAACAGCTATCATTTTAAGATATTGATAAGCCATCGCTGTGTGGTCAAATCCTTGATCCTCAGTATGCTCAGTTATAGTGATGACCATGTAACTTCATAGATACTGAAATAATTTACTGCAGCTATCAAAGACCACTTGAAAATAAGGAGACGTATTGTTGTTTGATTAATTGATTATGGTTAGTGAATTAATGATCAATTATGACTTTAAAAATATAATTTTGAAACTACAACGTTTAACGTCCATAAGATAATATAAAATAAATTTTTTTATTTCATCATATTCAGAGTAAAAAAGTTGTTAAAATGGTGTAAGATGCAGAAAAAAAGCGTTTTAATAAACCGAATGAAAAAAATATATCGAATGCAAACTTTCGACACAGTATATTTATTGCGGGTGATCAGTTGATGTATCACATCATACATACCTCGTGTTTTTCCTTACTTTTCAAAGTTGAACCATTACACCTCTAATGGCAAAGATTAAAACCTAATTAGCATATAAATTAAGTTTAAAATCGCGTAATCTTCGAATATTGCGTTGGATTTACAGATCAATTCACACGCTCCTGTAATTTACTCGTTCAACGTCACCGATAATGAACTTGAGATCAAAGTGTTTTGAGTTCATAAAATTTTCAACCGGCATCAGGAAAAAAACGAAACCATGATCAACTACTTGATGTAATTATGAAAGCTTTACGATTTTCTAAAACAGCAAAATAATTAGACGGTAACTATGAAGATGATGGATTTCTATTCTTCAGGGTATTGCGTGAAAGGCGACAGTGGGGAGTTTTCATAAACAGCCACCTCGTTGGGCATTTTGCCTGTTGTGGCGTTGTATTTGTATTTGTGATTCAGAAAAAAAGTCACCGAACTGAAAGTGCAATTCAGGCATACAATAACAATCCAAAACCACACAGGAACATGCTGTGTGGAATCCAGAGTCGCTGCAGGGAGTTATTGCGTCACACACTTTTAAAGTAATCCCGAACTCAGCAAACAGGAATTCGCAATTCTGACAACATAAATACGTTAAGAGCCACACATTCCGGCATGTACCGATTTGTTATAAATTCCGCACGGACTACATGCTTGCTACTACTACTTAATCGTACATGCACATCGGGCACATTCCTCTGCCGAATTTTCAACGAATTGGTACATGTGGGAAATTGTTGTATGAGTGTATGCATATGTATGTTAATTCCATTTTAGCGCGGAATAAACTGCACTTGACGTCGCCCCTTAAACATACATTTTTTCGTAAATTGTTTACTAATTAATTGGCTCCACTTTGTCGAAAATTAAAATCGTTTACTCATCATCATCGTCTCATAATTCTGCTCGAAAAAGCCTTTTGAAAAATGAATCTTTCCAAGATAAACCAATAATTATCTCCTTATCTTTTGACCTCAAGTATTGTAAAATTACTATTAATGGTGGGGAAAAGACAAGAGGGTGAGATAAATGCCGGAGAGGAAAGAAAGCGTGAAAAATGTTTACTAATAAAACTGCTAAGGCAAAGGAATTCAAATAAAATGTCGAGAAATAAAAACTACGTTTCCCAAGTTACAAGAGATTTTAATAAACGTCACAGGCTTTCTACATTGCGCAGGATATTTAGATTTGTGTTACGATGAAAAACTTTTTTCGTCGTCTGAAACTTTTTTCTTGTTTGTTATCCCCCCCCCCTCGCGATCGATTCACCATCTAACAGATTGCACCGAATATCGTTCACAAAAAATAAAAACAATTTATAAATATTTTAATAGATGTTGAGTTTTAAATTTTCAAGTACAAACTAATCGTCATTTTTCGAAACAAATATCGGAATACGAAGGTGCATCGAAGAATTTTCGCTGAACATTCGTACAGCCCAGATCGTGGTAAAAATTTCCAGTTGAACAGAAAAATTGTCTAAATCTTCAGTTGAAACATTTATTCTTTAAGAAACTGACGTATATTTATTTTTCTCATCTTTATATTAATCAACATGAGAAAAATAAATGTACGTCAGTTTCTTGAAGAATAAATGTGTGTTTCAACTGAGAATATTTTTCTCATCTTTATATTAATCAACATATGAGCTTATATCGCAAAAGTGACAGAGCCTGGGCGTGCTCGGTTGTATACTATACTATTAATCAACATTTTCTTAAATAAAAGCATTTTAATAAACGTCACAGGCTTTCTACATTGCGCAGGATATTTAGATTTGTGTTACGATGAAAAACTTTTTTCGTCGTCTGAAACTTTTTTCTTGTTTGTTATCCCCCCCCCCCCTTATTAGGATTATGTCTTCCATCGCATATGAAATTTGTACTCTCCATTCTTGTTAAAAGTTTGTGGAAATCAGGAGAAAAATCCTCATTTATACTTTATCTGCTGACGGTACTTTAAAATATCAGGTCAGATAATTTTTTATGTAGCAACTAATTGTTTGAAAAACACTTTTTTTTTTTGTTTTTAATTAGAACTGAAATGACCTAACCAAATGACAATTTATTTTTATTATTATTACATTTCTCTTTTTACTTATATTTCTTATCATTTTCTTCTTATTCCACTATTAATAATGTAGCATATAATAGTATAAAGCAGTCATAAAACATTATAAATGAATGACAGTTGGTCTTTCAATGCAATAATGCAATAATGCAAGTAATGTAGTATGTTTTAAAAAATTCACGGTGGTTTAAAAAATTCACACAGCAATGGGGTTTTTAATATCAGTACCTTAAAAGTCGATTCATTATTCATTGTGTTTCCGTGTTGAAGCTATGGAATATTTTTTTTTTCACTGCAGTTGGAGAGACTCGTATTCACATCGGGACAAACTAGTAAACCATATGATATTTAGATTTAAATTGTAGACTCTATCATTTATAAATGTACTTATGTTAGATGATTTTTTCAAAAAAAATGTTTGCACTAGCTTCAATTAAAAATGGAACTCGATTCAATAACGGTTCCCACTGTTAAAATCAAAACTAAATCTTCCTCAAAGACAATTTAGTATTTATATGTGCAAAAATTTTCTGATCAGAATGCTATTCGATTTATTGAAAAAACCTTCCAACACTTAACAATTTATTTTCCTTTTTTTCATAATATTTCTCTGCATTATTTTTTCAATATTAGAAGATATTTTATAGCTGGAAAATTGTGGTCTATCTTCTTCATTTCTATTTACTAATGAGCGAGGTATCTAGCGAGTAAATAGAAAAGCTCGAAACAGCTAGAAGTTTTTCAAAATCGCAAATAATAACTATAAAGAAAAAGATGATATTGTCTTGATCCTTTTCTTCTTTAATTTATATTTTTCTTTGATTCAAAATTAGAATCCATTCACCCAGGTTCGAATAAATATTACAGGATCAAGACAAGGGGTTAAGCAATCCATTAGATGAAAGAAAACAACACAACACTTTCATGAGCAAGTAAATCAGAGTCAAATTTTAAGGAAAAGAAGATATTTAATTTTTAACAATTAAAAAAATAATAGTGTAGGTAGCTACCTTTTAACAATTAAAAAGGTTATACAGATAAATGTAAACATCTACCAAATGAAGGTTAGATTTTCCGAGACAAAAAAAAAACAACATCGCTTTACAATGATTTAAATAAAAAACTTACATATTATCGTTCTGTCTATTTATGCAGACTACGGTTGAAGCTCGAAGAGGTGAACATGGAGTTTTGTCCATAATGAAGACGGAATTTATTTTCCCGCATATTATGCAGGTCACTGGCGGCTAGGAATCCTTCCTGCTGTTAGGAACACCTTTCAGGAGAAGGTTCGTAGGAGCACTCCTGTTGTTAAGAGCACCTCTCAGGAACAGGTTGGTAGGGGCACTCACCGACTGGCTACTATCGGCCTTTTGGAAGGCGAAGCCGTTCTCTTTTCGTCTATCATAGTAATTGCTGGAATGACCATTGGGATTCCCATCCAGACCCTCCATCCATATGATTTCTGCTCTTTCGTACAATCGTTATTTAGCACATAGCGGTAGACGCACGCGATTTACTCGAGAACACAGGAGAGTGAATGCTACATTTCGGGCAGCGTAATTATTTTCAACGAGGCACATAGTAAATTCAAATCACCAGCGAGCGAACATATATAACTCGCGCAAGCTGCAATTACAAGCGAGAGCAAAAAACTCTCCTCCGACAGTAGCGTAGAAATTATCTCCCGAGACTGCGGCGAATTTTCCCAGAGGGTATGTTAAAAAGGCCCCTTGGCGATTCAAAAATATATGAAAATGTACTGAGTACAGGTCCTGAAGGGAATTATTCGGCGTTTTAATTTAGCATTGGCGGAGAAGGGAGAGAGAGGGGGAATTGAGGTACAACAGAAAAAAGGGGAAAACTTAAGGGGACCGTTAAGACCTTCGGAGAACAAACATTACCTTATATGGCTCGATGACCATCTCTTTCACTCTCTTACAACCCTTTGTAATTCGACCCGTGTTTCTCATCTGGGGCCCCAAGGCAGCAGTACCGTGTACAACTGTATCTTAAGGCCTAAACTTTCTATAGAATAGATTTTGCTTTCCACTATTATTATTATTATATGTACCATAATATATACAATTAAATATAGGTATAATCAAATGATTAATTATGCAAGATTCCACTGTACAAATAAAACATAAGGAAAAAATCTATTCAATATAATAATCTTTTCTTTATTCTACAATTTAAAACTATTTTAAGATTAAGTTAATGTAATGTTATGATGAATTTTGACAATTCAACATAACAATATCTCCAATCACGTTATTTGAAGAGTCCTAACTGCTAAGAAACTTACACTTACAATATTCGAGCTACACAAGCTTAAAAAAATAAATTATTTTTATTTTTAATTCGAAAGGAGACTTCAATGCGATTTTTAATCACGAGAGAATAGATCTTTCATGCTCAAAGATTTCTTGTCAAGTCTATGTCAAGTGATCGTCCCTTGATGTTTTTTTCAGATCCATTCCTTCCCGTTTATGCAATTTGCGTCATGATGCGCCACTCGAAAGGATTGAGCCCTGAAATTCCTGGATGGTGAAGAAGATTAATTGCTCGTGGGTATCTGTACAAAACTTTTTCAGTGATTATTCATAACACGTGTGTCCCGAAATCATTTTGGTTTTCATGATAAGTTGGAAGAATACGTATATATTTTGTATTATTTTTAATTTTCTTAACCCCCTCTACACGCAAGCTTTTGGCAACAAATTTGGACAACATGCAGTTATAAACAACATGCTAGCAGAGATAAATCTAAAAAAGTAGCATAATTATTTGCATTGTATATTAGAAATAATATAATATCATATTATGGGAAATGAAGGATAGAAAATAAAAAAAAATATTTTCCGTTCTTTCTTTCTCTCTCACAAGGAAATGGTCCTCCTCAAAAATTTATGAAAAAGTACATTCATCTCAGAAACATAAAAACAAAAACAAAATTAGCGACGGAATGCAGTTCTTAAAGCCGCAAAAAAATTATTGGGAATTATTACAGCCGGCTATTCATCACGTCCCACACTTTTTGGCGATATCCATAAAATTTTCTTTTCATTTTTAGTTTCTTCCTCTCCTCCAGCTTCTAATATAAGCTAATTATTTCTCTTTTCCCCCTTTTTTTGCCTGTGCTGTACCTGATCATGTGTTGTTTGAATGACGTCACTCTAACTCTCTAGGGTAGCAAATTTTAAATTCATACTTGACCTCTATTGACATTCAAAATAATGTTAATATTTACTTCTTTTTTTGAATGGACTATAATAATTTCTCCAGATTCTTTTTATATTTTTGTGCACATAAAAATTAGTAGTATAAGTGATAATTTAATTTCTTTTAATTGCAAAATAACACACACACAAATACAAATAATATACAAAATAAGGCAGTGGAACAAAACAAAAGGAAACATACACTCAACAGCTCCGATGGGTCTGTCCCAGAGCCTAATAATTTTTTTCTATAATCAGAAAGCAACAGTAATTATATATTATGTGTAACACTAAATTACATTCCAGATTTTTGTTTTTCCCCTTTTTATTTATTATTATTTTTTAGTTTCATTCAAAGCTTGTCTTGAGCACATATTTTATACTTTCAATGAATGTTTCGAAATTTGAGATAGAATTTGCAAATGTAAAAATTTCTTCCTTGAGATGGTTATTAAGTATTGCTTCGGACTATTTTTTCCGAATTTGTTACAAAGGACTGGTCCCAAGTTATTCATACTATTTTGTATAAGGTATTTATGTGTTTCTCGTGTTGAATAAAAGAAACTGTACCTATTTGAAACTCTATCGTTGTTATTTTTAAGAAAAAATTTATGATTCTTTACCATGAAAACTATTAATTTATACACATAGACTTGCCTCAGTTCAAAAGTGTTAAAACATCTGAATTAAGTAGGTTTGAATTATTAAATTTTAAAATATCGCGTTTTATACTATTGTAAATGTTATTTAAATTTTCGATATAGCCGTGGTAAGCACCTCCCCATACCGTTATTGCATAAGTTACTCTTGACTGGATGCATGCATGGAAGAAGAGTTTTTCTCAAAGCCTTTTAAAGGCATCACCTTGGAACCCTTTCCTTGTCAGCTATACTCTCTTCCTCAGTAGTCTATGTTATACTACTTTTTTTTATGATCGCTAAACCATAGCGATAGTGTGAAAGAAAAAAAATTAATGCTCAGGTGAAGGAAAAAAAAAGGCAATTTTTTCTTTTAAAGGAAGAATTCTTACTAATGAAGAATCCCGAAGGAAGGAAGACAGTGCTCGAATGTATTTCTTCCATTTACACAGAGGCGAAATATCTCGTTCGTGATCGTTGAGGAATTAAATATTTTTAAGGAGGCAAATAAGTTGGAAGAGCCCAACAGTTTAGTTGAGCTCTTCTTCTTTAGATACATACAGCATAAAATAAAATTTTCTTCTTTTAGAAACATACAGCAATATTATCTGTCTAATATCCATTGATATTCAGGTTGAAAAGCTACGTTTGATTAATAAAAGAATTAAAACATCAATTCAATCGGATCTCAACTAGTAGCACATTATGGATTATTAGATTTTTTTTTACTCAACAGAAATTGAACGAAGATAACTAAGTTTCTGGTGAGTCAGTCTGTTCATGATTTTCAAACCAGTTTAATTCAATTACTCATATAAGAAATTAATATTAAAAATTCTCAGAAATTCAAAAGTCCTTTTCAAGTTTCTTTGAATCGCATTCGACCAAAATACGTGGGTGTCTTGTTATATCTCGTCACAATGCTAGTAAATATGGTAGGTATCATTCACGTCATTGGATGCTGATAGATTCATGTCTGCACTGCAATTAAAAAAGTCAGATAACTGAAATCAATAACATTCGAGAAATCCATGCCGAAAACACCGCAAAAGTTCACAAAAGTATGGATAACATCCAAAAATATCAAATTTTACCCACCGATTCAAATATTTTATTGCAGTCTCGTGGGCTCTCACCATGAGGATTCCGTTAGCGCCACAGTGGCGGTCTGCTGATGTTGGTTTCCTAAGAATTTCCAGTTTCTAGACACGAATGTGAGCCGGTCTCATTTGAAAAAGTCTCGTAGCAGAGGGAAGCAAGCAGACTTTCAACACGATACTTACACGACACGAAAATCCAAGCATTTGTCGATTTCCCCTTACAAATATAGAAGGCAGATGGCACCACCAGAACAAGGTAAAACAAACATAACTCTGACAACATAAATACGCTGGGATCACGCATAACACACATACGTCAACACGTTCCTGCATGTTCCAATTCGTCAGAAATTCCCCAGAAGAATGCTCACGAGACGCATGTAAATTTAAGTCGAAGAAGTCCTATTCAACTATCCCACTTCAAATTTGATTACAAACACATGAAGCATTATAATATCCATGATTTATTTTTTCAGCCCTGTTCACTGTTCTCAATGCAACGTTTCATCATCTACGCTGATCCATACCGTGCTGATTTCAACATTGCTTCAAATGGCTAAACTTGTGACCCCCCCCCCCCCCATTTTCGACTGACATTACAACAACATTTTGTTTAAAAACATTTTTCAACTAAAATTTTCATAAAAATCAAACTTTTTTTTAATTAAAAGGTCTAATGGGAGGGGGGGTTCAGTATATGTTTTATGCATACAGGGTAATTCCTTTTGATGCATTTTACTGGCTAGCCATTGACACTAGTGGGTTACTTCCACTTAGAAAAAGTATCCACATAACGTGTTGACCTCAGATACGTCATTCATATTGCAAATAGTTGTATTGTTATTAGAATAAAAAAATTAACTTTTGATTCTTTTGATATAGACACACCACCTTGCCCTCAAAAATCCAATTACAAATATGTTGCCCTGTCTCTACTGAGGCCAACAAAAAAACTTCCACGTTTCTAAGTGCAATATTTGCAGAGATTTGAATTCAGAAATCGGAGGAATTTTTGGAGCGAACAGCATAAACTAACGAATAACGCTTCTTTCCTTGATTTATTCTCTGTTCTTTCCCAACTTTCCTTCGATTTTTAATTCAAATATCTCTGCGAATATTGCACTTGGAATCGTGCAATGTTTTTTGTTGGCCTCAAACGAGACAGAGAAATAACTTTCTGATCGGGTTTGAGGATTTGAGGACAGGATGTCCGTATATAAAATTAATTTTATATTTCAATAACTATACAACCCCTTGCAACATGATCTGAGTTTTACACGTTATTTTTATACTTTTTCCTAATTGAAAGTAAGCCTCAGGGATCAATGGTTCGCCTGTAAAATGTGGCAAGGGAAATTATGAAATCACTCTGTATGTATGAAGAAACGATTTCCGCGATTTTTCGAAAATTAAATTTTCAGACATTTGAGATCCTAATTTTCAATAGGAATTTTTTTTGTCCTGACCATAATCAGAATTCTTTTTGGAAAAAATATATTTATTTTTTATTTTTTTGTAACATGATACATGAGTTTTCCCTTATTCATAACTACTAATAATTTTAATTTCATAAAGTTAATTAATCTACGTTAATTAAAAAGTTGCATTGGCGTAAAATTACATTAACATTAATGTAAAATATAAAAATAATAAATTAACGACCAATTTTCCGAAACTTCTAAAATAAGGGAAAACAAAATAAACATACATTAAAAGTGAGAGCGATTTGCTTATGAATTAGAAGAGCGTTAGTCAAAAATGGTTTAACACAAATTATTTTAGTCTAACAAGCGAGATAACTTATAAAATTATAACTCATAGAATTTCGTCGCTTTTTATTGGGAATGTTTCTATTTTCGAAGGTTTTTAATCAAAAAAAAATTAATGCTCTCGTTTCAATTAAGTAACTAAATTTCTTTGTTGTGAAATCTTCAACTTTTATACAAAATTCTTATTTATTCTTCGTGTATCATTCATGTTAATTTATTTACCTTAAAAATAAAAGAGCAGAAAATCCACGAAACCAAATTTCACTCTCATTTTTCAACGATGTTGGCATCATTTATTTTCATATAATGAATGAGGAGGTTAAAAACAAAAAGCAAAAAAGTGTTAAAACTAACGTCAGTGAAAGATAATGAGTTGAAAAAAAAAATAACATGAACATGAACAAAACAAAGAACTTTCAACATGACTGCAGCAAACACCAGATGGCCCCAACAGAGCCGTAATAACCGGAGCATGAAGAATTTCGCCATGACATTGCATTTATCTTCAAGGAAACACACAGTTGAAACACTTACCTCTCTTCCACGGCCAACTTTCGGAACACTTTTGTGTCGTAACATTTACGTTGTAGTGAAAATTTTTGTTTTCCTGAGAAGAGAAAAGATAGCACTGTATTCACGCGTATACAGGATTAGTCATCCGTTTCATTGACTCTCTGGATACTTTTATATGATACAAAAGAGAATTTCAACATTTTATCGTTAAGAATATTCTTCTCCGGAACTCAGGGAATTTGTTTATATTGTTACGGAGAATTCTGGTTAATACAATTCAGTTATTGTAGAATGATCTAGTTTTGTTTTATGACAATAATTCGGTATTTAATATAAAGACTTATGAAAAAATACTGGAGTGTTTTCATTTCTATGAGTCGGGTGTGAGAGTTAGTAGTTGTCCATACTAGAATATTCTACGATACATCACGTATCAGTGATATCTATGAAATGCGTTTTCTGACTGTATCCCTAGTTGACACCTAGATGCAGTTGATTCCCGTTTTAACGAATACCGTTATAGCTTCAAAATCTCGTTTTAACGAAAACTTTACTAATCCCCCATATAAGTTTACATAGGAACGATAAAAAAAACCTGAAATTCCTTTATAATGAAATTTCTTTATAACGATGTGATTTCTCCAGTCTCTTGGAGTTCGCTATGACAGAATTTGACTATATATGCAGTAGAAATGAATTACCTTTTGGGTTAGATAATACAATTGAAAGCCGCCGTAGATGAACCCAAAATTGTAAAAGAACCCCGGCTATACGCGTTTCGGAACTATATGAAGTTCCTTCATCAGTAGCAGAAACAAAGATAGCGGACGGATGTTGTAGACGAAAGAGTCGAATTCGAAAAGAACCGGCAACAAAAGAGTAGAGGAGGAGGATGGAAAAAAAATGGCGGAGCCAATCGCAAACGAAAACGTGATAGTGATGCTGATGGAGAAGAATAATCATTGTCGAACCTGTTGCCAGATTTTTGAGAAGGGTGGTGTGCTAGTTAGGTCGTTGACCAACTGGTTTGTGTTTTTGTTGATGTGGAGTGATTCGAAGAAGTCCAAGTCAGACGATGAGGTGCATTTTTGAATGATTTTGGCAGAAGAGAAGTCAAATTTATGGTCAAAGAACCAGCAGTTTTGGGCTATGGATGAGCGGTTAAAGTTTTGGTTGGCTACGTATCTTCTATACTCATTTAAATGGTATTTTAACTAAACGTGCTCTAAAATACCGTTTAATCACCCATCAGTGAAATTCAAACTCGTTTATCAAAAAAAAAAACTCAAGCCCATGATGCAAACCTCACTTTTTATGTCAGTTGGTTGATGAGTCATTGTTTCTAAAATGAGTCGAGGACTTCTCGTCGTCCCTGTATTTTTTCTCGATTTTCTACAGAAAGGAGCATTTCATTTTTTTTTCAATTTTGCAAATTGAGCATTGAATGGACTGTTTAAGATCTTCACGAGTAATATGGTGTTTAACACACTAAGCATCCAGCGTATTTTTCGCTGTGTGTTTGTGTGTGAATGTATTTAGTTCTTTTCTGAAGAATGTCATCAAAAATTCTCTCTTTGGATAAATATTGATTGTTCGTTTTTTTACTCTGAAGTAGACAATAGGATAAAAGGGGAAAAAATATCGGAAGTTATTTGTCTTTCTAATGTTTAACTGTGTAGAAAATGTTAAGAGTTAGGTCAAGTTCTGAAACTTATTTCACCAGCAACGTCTGTGAAAACGTGGTATTACATTAAGGCAGCGAAATGGAGTGTTTTACGATTCATTCCAAAACTGAAATAAATTTTCAAAAAATATCAGCAAGAAAAACAATTTAAGCTGTGTTATTTTTACTCCCGTTAGATAATGATAAAAAATTATATCATACGATTTGCCGGACAAAAGCTCAGCTCTGGTATACCGAAAAAATTTCATGACTCTGAAAAGTCTCGAAATGTGGCAATTACCAAGAATTTCAATCAAAGATGTCTCGGTGAACCTTCATTCAAATGTCACGAGCAATATTTTTTTCAAAGCAATAAAGAGAAGAACGAAATTTTACCTTTGATTTTTTTAATAAGCATTCTTACTTTTTAGTTTTTATTTCACTCAAATATCATTTCATAGATATCACTTATCACTACTTAATTTTTTTTTTCTGCTGATATATATTCTTCTTCAAGTTTCATTTTTATTTCAGACTCCACCGTAAAACTGTTAGTTCTTTTAAACACTTGTTGTGAAACGCTTCGTATGTGTATATATTTGATAATTTTTGAAATAATATTTATTTCGATAATCGGGATCATTTAATGTTATAAATCTGTTAAAGCGCTTTTAGTGCAATAATATCAATATTGCAGTGAAACAGCCTCCACGGAAGCTGTTTCTTTCCGAAACGTTAAATCTTCGAATAAATTTCATGTCCGATTGAGCTAATAGTTTTCATACATTTACGATGTATAGCCGTAAGAATCACGACCAAAGCAGATGGGACTGTGAAACAATATCAATATTCGTATTGTATGGTTTTTGATACATTTACTGTCATCCGCACTTAAAAATAATTGTGATTGGGAATAACAATGTTAGAACCAAAGTAGGCTACTGTATGTTTCAGAATATATACTTTCAAATTACCACTGCTTTGAGATATTCTCTTCAGAAAACCTGCTCGCATTTTTTCATTAGTTTCCGCAAGGTTGGTAAACCTCTGAAAATCAAAGCTGCCCAAAAGAACAAATTCGAGTTTTGAGAGCAGAAGTGAACTATATCTATGTAATCACTGGTTCAAACTCTGGAACTCCAGACTTGAAAATCAAGCAGAGGAATCGAATGGAAGTCGGTATATAGTGCTTTATATCTCAGAAACAACGCTGAAACCACGTAACGGTGGATGTCCAACTACGGAAAAAACGGAAACTTGAACCTCAATTCATTCATCGAGGTGCCGTAGATGAGACTTCAACGGCTCATACCCTATCCATCATCCTTCACTCTCATCATTACATTTACGTCGACATATTTTGCTGTGGGCTTACTTGACTTTCTTAATAACTTCAAAGCAGTGATGTGCAAATAAAAGCCGTTTGTCAAAGATTTCTCTAACAGATCTCATTGTGTGAAAAAGATGAATTATGTTGCCTTAAAAATTGATTAACGAGTTCAAATTCTATCCGCTAAACCGTTCCGATATTTTTACACAATAGAAATGAACATAGATATCGCTTGAGAGAGAGAAACGTTGTACTAGGAGCCCTTTGCCGCCTATCAAATGAAGCCAAAAATATCTGTTATTAATTTTTAAACTGAAATTGTTTTATGCTTAAACCTAATTTCATGCTGCATGCTGGTGTAAATCTTATGCGGCAAAATAACGGTTAGTATGATTTTATGCTTCCGGCAACAATATTTACGAAAAGTAATTTTGTATAAACATAAAACGTAAGAGATATATTTAAAGCATGAAATTTACACCAGTGTGCAGCATGAAAATAAGTGTTATATAGTGCTACACCACATATTGTTCATTTTCATGCTGCAAACCGGTTTTAAAATCCAACAATTAGGTTGAAGAATTAAAACAGTTTTGTATTTATCCGATAGGTGCCATCAGGGGTCCTAGCGCAATGATGTTTATTGCACGTATAATAGTAGAATTTGCGATACAAATAGGAATTTAAGAAATTTTGCTGTCATTTTTTTTTCTCGGCAGTTAACAAATTATTTCTCCCATTTATGCCGGACTACGAAGTTGTTCATTTAATTTCATCAGTCCGCAAGTAGAAAAAGATTGAAGAGCTCTGAGCGAGTACAGAAAAGTCAGAGGTTATATTCCATAACGATTTTTGTTTCGTTTGCAATATACGAATCCATTTCTTGTTCAAAATTATAAATTCTCCAAGATATAACCACTCATAGAATCAGAAAATACCTTAATATGTGTATACCACATTCTCTTACTTTTTCTATCATGTTCATACATCGATCAATTTAATTAGTTTTGCACATTCGTATGAAATTTGCGGTCGATCGAAGTGCGTTTTTTTGCGTTACGACGAAAATATTGACTCGTGCATGATGTTTGAAGAACACAAAATACCACGTTTATGCCGTGTTATTTTTAATTTGATGCCAAATATTGGTGACTATACAAACAAAACAAAATTTTCAAAATAACAAATATTGATGTTTGTGACTTGACACGTGCATCTGTATTTATTCACTTTTATTACAAAAGTCATTAGCAAGACTCTATATTTTCATTTAATTAATCCCTATCTATAATTAATTTGGAACATAATTCTAAAAAAATCAATTTCCTCAGTAAATAGGAGAGATTTGACCCAACATCAAACATTGATTGCGTGGCAAATTAATTAAATTCCAACAGTACCATTTTTTTAGTTTTAAATTTCATCGTGCATGTTAAGAGGTTCTCTATTTTCACATATCTGAAAAATATCAAAATATCGTGAATATATTCTTCGTTCATCAAAGAAACTCGTATTCATCTCGACAAACAAATAAAACTTCCAAATTTCAATAGAATAGTTAATATTCATTCTTTCCGGTAGCATGTTCCAAAATATTCAATACTCTCCAATATCCACGATGTTGAAAATAATCATATCAATATTTTCGTCACCTGTCAACATTCCAGTGCTGTCTCAAATTTTGAAAACTACACACTGAATTTATTTCATCAAACTGTATATTGATTATGGTTCTTCCTTCGATTCATATGAAAATAATTCACTAGATCATGAAAATATGTTGAAAGAAACCCATTCATTTCGAATAATGAAATTATAGTTTGAATTGATGGGAAACGAATACAACTCTGGGGAATTTTGTTGCATCGATATATACGCAACTTTTCGTTTGAATTATTTATCAATACATTATATGGAAGTAACGCATTGAGTGCTACAAATAACAGCCTTTCAGGATCTTTGAAAACTAAATTATGATTCATCGCTTTTGAAATTGGAGACATTAATGTGTTGATGGATTCGTAAAGTATTTGAAGAAATCAATATTTTTCAAACTTTTCATTGCATGCAAATTGTAGCTATTCAAAAAGTATATTAATTCGCATTCATGAAGACGTTATAAGGCAACTTTAGGAAGAGAATAGTTTTAAGGTCACTTACGTGACTTTTGCTTGCATGTTTTATTTTGTGATCAAATATAAAATTTCATTTTTTTCAGATTAACAATATCATAATGTTATTGTGTAAATTCGAATACAATAATCACTACCACTATGAAAACGTGTCTCGTAAATACTATTCTGAAGAATTTCTAAGGAGTGCTACTAAACCGCGAATGCACCTTGTCCATATTCCTCTGCGGAACTGCTAACGAATTGGTGCATGTTGGAATGTAGTACTTAATCTGTGAAGCTAACGTGAAGTTCGTTTATGTGTAATGCTTTTTATAGTGCTGCCATCTGTTTTCCGAACTATAAGTAAAGTTTGAAGATTGCATATTTGCACCGTTCAAGGCCTGTTGCTCTCTGTCGTGAGACTTTTTAAGAGAGGAGAGGGAAGTCTCGCATTCGCTACTCCGTGTTGGGAACCACCGAAAATCCACTTCAGCCGACCACCGTCGTGGTGCCGGTGAGGTTCAAACTCTGAGAAGTGCTGCCATCTGTTTTCCATAATTGAATGTGAATGTAGAAGATGCCTGTATTTCCCTTTTTTATGTAATTAGTGTGATGAAGATCTGCCTACTCTGTGCCTGCGAAAAGACATCGTCAATCAAAATTCAGATAACTACAAACAGCAATTCATGTATCCATCAAATGTAAGCGATGCTGGTTTTCAAGCATGAAGCTATTAAAAAGCATTTCAGATCATATGTAATCAATAAATATTCCAATAAATTCCGCACTTGTGTGAGTATCTGTTATAATTCAATCATAAAACGTTAAATTAGTGATTTGTTTAAACTTCATTAAAATAAGGTTAGACTGAAGAGTTCTCCGATCTGTGCATAACGTATAATCCGCGGATAATAAGCATGAATGAATGAATGAACGCTAGAACTTTGCCACTGGACTTATCCCGTTGCCGAGATCTCTTCCAGTCCAGCTTCGTGGCAGAGTCCGAAACACTCGGATAATAAGCAGGAAACATACGGTATCATCAGAAATAAAATTTTTCAATAAATTGCAATAAAAAATGCTCAATAAACTTTAATAAGAAGTGATATGTATAAATTTAAAAAATAATAATAATTTTTTTAATAAAACTGCAATTATTCAAAAAATTTCAATGAAATTACATTTATTAAAAAAATTTTAATAAAATTAAAACCAATAAATTTTGATATTTTAATAAAATTACATTATTATTCAAATTTTAATAAAAATTTAATTTTTAATGAAAATTTTAGTAAAAATACAGTTATTCTATATTTTTTAGTTAAAATGGGAATTATTCAATAAATTTTAATAGAAATTATAATTATTCAATATTATCACTAAAAAAATTACAATTATTCTGTAAAAATTGCAGTGTACGGTATTCGGTCGGTATATACAAATAAATACAAATACAAGGCACAACAGGCAAAATGCCCAACGAGGTGCCCAATCGTCAAATTGTCGTATTTTTCCGTGATAATTATGTCCACGTTAGTTATGGTAACCCCTCAAACCACAATCAGGATGCGGTAATAATTTTTTTCTCCGAAATTTGACAAAAACTATATGTTTATATAATTATTTTTATAGTTTTTCTCTCGTTACACACACGCACACACACAAGGAGCTAATCCAATCCAGCTGCTATATATATAGACATATATCACACTTTGGCGATTAAAAATATATATATTTGCATCCCACGGGACGTTTTACATCAGTGCATCGAGCCATGGCCGGCCACAGTCCGAATCATTTCTGCAATTCGTATTTTGGACAAAATTCTTGGCCGATTCGCGAATTAGCCGGACTTCGGTCTTTGGCAGTAACATGTATACATATATTCCATCACAAATACAGAAATCGGAATTGTTTTTTTCTATTAGCTTCATATCGATTTACGAAATTTTCAAAAAATATTCCTTGTGAAATTATTGAAAGATAAAAAGCATTTCAGAATGTAAAAGTCAATTAATTTTAAAAAAATCAAGAAACTCCTTCCGGAATTTCAATATCTACGATTCGAGCATACAAGCGTGCCTTAGCATCATTTCGATTGAAAAACCGATATTTAGTTACGAATTTAAACTGCGCAGAATTTAAAAGAAAAGAGTAATAATCTCTTGGGGGGGAAAAAGTCTGCATTTTTTGGCGTCGGGCTCGATCATAAATTTGAATCCGATACACGTTGTACAGTTCTCAATTGATTGGTCATCGCTGAGAATGCTCAGGCATCGAGAAAAATTTCAAAGCTATAATTAACTTCATCTAAAGCATCACCAAGATTTGGAGCCAAAGAAATATTTTTTTTTATTAATTTGAATATCTTTTGTTGAAGAGAGAAACTACCAACTCTCTATTTATTTTTCTTATTGATATGGAAGAAACTAGAGAAGATGAATCGATTTGCACCGTAAATGTATAAAGCCAATAAATTAATATTTATTTTTATTTATTTCTCCTCTAAAGTAGACTATTCTGTACCAAAAGTTATCGGAAAGCTACTTATCAGTATCGTACACAGAAATCAGTTGCCGTGTTCAAATATATACACCTGAGATCAATTGACCAGAAAATTCACGAAAATGTGTCTCTAACTCCTAAGTAAAATTTTTTCCTCGCCATTCTTTGATGAATGATAATCAAGTTTAGAATATTGTTTGTATCCAAGGGAATCGGAACTTTTATCTAGAAATTTCTGAATCAATGAAGTTATCCCAAAACGCATTCTGTCTCTTCTTATTACTGTTTAGAGTTTTTTTTCCTACTAGACTGCTGCTAGAATCGAATACAAAATTGAAAAGCAAAGGGAAATATCAATTGGTTTCCTGTGATTCAAGGGGTGCAAATGCAAGCCTATATTCCCATTTAAAAAGTCTCGCCAAAGAGAGCAACAGACCTACAACGATAGAATTATTCAATCATTGCACTTCACTCATAGTTAAAAATATTCATGGCTAGATAGCAGCACTACACAAACACTGCACACGCATTATACAGAAACAAGCTTCACGTAGGTTCCTAACACATGCACGCACATTGCAACATGTACCGATTCGTTACAAGTTTCCCACAAAGTAATGTGGGCGAGGTGCATGTGTGTTTCAGTAATAGTTAGAAATTATGCCTTATGATTATTTTCTAACAATCTTAATACGCATTTACTAACAAAAAATTGTGATTTTTCTGATTATGTATCCGTTTAATGTTTGATTACGTCAATCGCGACGATTGATTGGCAATTCAGTATAGACATTGTAGGAAAAAGTGAGTTTAAAACTCCATTCTTCGCTTGTGCCTTATCATTGCTAAGCAAGGCGACCATTATTTCACATCAATGTATTTTATTGTTGTGTTATGCTATGTTTTATCGTAATGTTGTTTTTCTATGTTTGCGAAGGACAAATATCACCCACTGCTAAAGTCATTGCACCGTGACTGTGTCACCATCTATAAGCCAAAGTTATAACTACTTCCACGAACCGGCGTAATGGAAATTCTTGGCCTGACCATTAAATGTGTGTGTGACTTGTTCCATCTTTTAATCTATCACTGTTCCTAAGTAATTCCATTTCAAAGTTAGGAAGTGCTTTCTGAAACACCTTGTATGTGATTTGTAAATATCTAATACTAGCTGTAATTTTGTAATACCCAGCGCTGCCCGGGTTTTCTCCATATACTGGAAGCGTAAGAGAAGTGGCAAACCATTGTAAAGGGATAAACATGTCTGGAACGCATTGTTTCGGAACCGCGGTAACCAACGTAAACATTCCAAAAGGCATTGTTTAGGCTAATGAACCATTGTTGTCTATTTGTTTTCACCCATTTCGGGCTCAGCTCATGTGAACTTTTGAAATAGCCTATCGTTCGAGTCCTAATTGGCATATACGAGAAATTTGGCAACGATCGGTCAAAACTTGTAAATCGGTATAACATACACACACAGAAAACCAACTTTATATATATATACAGATAATATTTGGCTTATACTAAAAACATAAGTTCAAGTGATCCTTTTTAAAGTCGATTCTGACTACTCTGAGTATATAAAAAGAGGAACGTCTTTCTCATGCAGAAAAAACAATTGATTTTTCTCGGAGGTCTAGCAGGTGAAATGAAGCTCTGTACGTGTGTCCTTTGTTGATATGTATGTTCGTTGTGGGACTACTATCTTTCTTTCAAATTAGAAGTGAGAAGTTGGCATTGCGTAAATGTATAATGAATGCATTGTTTGTTTTTCGGGTCTCGTTAGGGAGCCGGTTCGTATTTGCTCCCCGAAAAATTTAGCCTGTCTTTGGTAATAGAAATAAAACTAAGCTTTAGTTATCCGGCTATTTGTATTGACAGCAAGTGAATTTATATAGATCTGCTGATGAGTGTTTTCATTTGGATCCGCAAAAACGAGCTGTATGAGCGGCTAGATGAAATTTCAAGAAATGGAATGCCTGTTATATGGAATTTCTTGAGAAAAACGCCACATCATTAGCTTATTTTTGAAGTACTGCATCAAGTAAATTGTGCTATCCAAAAATTTTACTTTCCTAAGCTTTTTTTTTTATTTTATCATTCCAGCACCAAAGCGCTTTCTCTTTTTCTCGAATCCAAAGAAACGCATCCAACGAATTCAGATTCCTTTCACTGTACTCGACATTATGCGTTCTTTATTACACATATTTGCACTATTCTGTTGAAGAAAATAAATAAATAAATTCTTTGTTCGTACTTTAACAAGATGTTCTAACACTTGCTTGCCATATTTCATCTTGTTAAAAAAAATGTATGAATTTTCTTTCTTTGTCTTGAAGTTCGATTTTTTTCCCCTGAGTTATAGTTAGATTTAACAGGAGCAGCTGAGTTTCGGAAGAAACGTGCACATGCTAAAGAAATGAGAACTATAAAAATAAATTTTTGAAGATGAAAACGTATTGAAAAAAGTGTAACATCAGAGATATGCTGATAACAACGCAGTGTTTTCGGCATTTATTCGGGGAACTTGGAATTTACAGTATCTCTTCGTTTCATATGCAATTTTTTTGCACTGTGAAATTTAACTCTTCTTTTTCGATGAAATCATGCATATATCTGTGGTCAGATGGCAAAATGTCGCAAGTCACTTTTCCCAAAACATTGAGTTGTTCACATTCTGGAGTTCGTCAAAATTTTACAAGGTGACAAAGTTTCGTCCATCTCTTTCGGTCTACGAGGAACCAAAGGAGGCAAATTGCAATAAATCAAAAAGCCACAGTGTCAGATTTTTACAAAATATTGTTTACAAATTTGCCCTTATAAAATTTCGAAAAATTTTGACTTACATTTTGCCATCTGAGCTCAGATAATAAAAATATTGTGCTTTTCAGTATTACAACTTATTGATATACATTATATACTGTATTTTCTCCATAGTTTGTTCTAACAAGTTTTTGTAATCACTTTCAGTTTGCTAAATCACCAATTTCAATTACTGACATTAGTTTGCCGGATATTTCATGTTGATAGCCTCACTGAAATTCGCATGATCGGAAGTGAATGGGACAAATACTTACACAAATTACTTATACAATCAAACTCGGTAACAACAGCATTCAATTAACTACTTCAATTAAATGTAGTCAAATGAAAAGTTAAGATTTTCAGTTTTAAATTTATCCTTCAACCTAATTATGAAGTTTATCTTCACCTAATATAAATAATTCAAAAATAATGCTTCCAATATCCTTAGCATAATGGTAACTGAAAAATGGTGAACAATTTATTCAACGGATACTGTGTTTTTATTGCCATAACTCAATAGAAAAGGCAAAACAAAATTGCACGAATTCCGAGAATTCATTGGGAAACCACTAAAAAGCGAAAAAGAAGTCCTAAAAAGTCCTTTTGCCTTTTTTTTTAATCTAAGTTAGTTGAATTTCTACGACTTCATAAGCGACGTTCATTAACATCATTCTTTATAAGAAACGGCCTACACCGGTTTTTTATTACTATTATTATTATTCTAATATGTCAGTGGTTGTAACAACCGAAGTCATTATAACTGATTGTTTGGAATATAGTGAGAAAAGTAAAGCTTATAGGTTGTCATGGCCCCCCCTAAAATCAATTTTTCAGAAATGACTTGAAAATACTCTGTTCTGACACAAATCAAATGCAAAAAAAAATTCCTATCAATCCGTCATATTCTCTTCTAGAATCGAGGAAAGAAATGAGTATAGAAAGTGTGCTTATAATGTAAATTGTATGCAAGAAAAAACATTTTGAGGACGATTTTCTCATATTGCAGTTTGTGCGCTTGTCCGTAAGATGAAAGAAACAGCTGCACGAAAATTTCTAAATTTTGCAGCTACATTTATGCCCCATGTTTTAGTAAAATTAATTTCGAACGTGGATATCTGACCATTCGTTTGGATTTTATGAATTTTTCCAAAATTAGAAGAAAAAAAGAGATAAATTTCAAAAATCTGAATTCAACATTTTTTTTAGTTCTTCCCATCGGTCAATTTTGAAATCGGAGGTTCATTTTACTAATACATGTCGAATAAACATTTATACAAAATTTCAGAACTTTTGTTGCATTATATATTAAAAAATATATATAGTATATCTTACGAATGAGCTATAAAAATTTCTGAAAACCGATGTGAGAAAAGAGAAAAACAAGCTCACAAAATGTGTTTTTTATTATAATTGTCACTGTCATTCATTAACACTGTGATTCATTACTTCTTTTGTTACTTTTAAGAAAATCAACTATTGACTGAAATTTTTTTTTTGCCTTTGATTTGCAACGGAATGTACTATTTTTTTAACCCCTTGACAGTGATGCACGAGTCCAGTTCGGGTAACAGAAAAATTTTATATTTATGTGATTTTTTTTTTATTATTATATTTGAGACGAAAAAAAATGGTACTCTCTTTTCCATGAAGCCCGAATTGAGTTTGTTTGCCATTTATATTGGTATAATGCTCAACAACAAAGAGAAAAAAAAATTCGTTTTTTGGTACATTTTTCTGCACTTTTCTGAAATAAATTACATTGTCAGGGCATTAGAGTAATTTTTGAAAAATTTACATTTTTGAAGTCCTGAAGATGTCGTGGCATTCCTTAAAAGAAGAATCTTTTCTTTAAGTTCTTGTCTCACTAAGTTTCAGTTAAAATAGTGTTTAACCTGTGTTGCAGATTGCAGAGCACTATTTGACTTTGTTTAATGGGAATTGACGATATTTGGCTGAATGTCCCGTTTTAGCCATCCCAATTTTCATCACCTTCGGTTCAATTTACTTGCAGTGTAACAAATTGCTTCACATTTGCTCAATACAGTCAAACCTCGTTAGTGCGTCACCTGGTTAACGCGTAACTCCGCTTACCGGGTCACTTTTTGGAAGTCCCAATTGTCTTCAGGCAGGAATTGTCACAGCTATAGCTGTGACCGTTTAACAAGTCACTCCGCTTACTAAGTCATATTTTTGCTCTCCCAAGAATGGCTCATTAACGAGGTTTGACTGTATTTCACTTGCACAAATACTTGCAGTGAAATTCAATACACTGAATCAATTATCATTCAAATTAAAACAAAACGAGATAAATTGAGGCAGTTTTTTACACATGTTTTTTTGATGATGTTATCATGTTTTATTCTTTCTAAATGATTTCTTTTTTTTCTCGGAAGCACTTGTAGAAGGAGCGACACGCTTTGTTATATTCAAAGATTTTTACATGCTCTACAAAACAACAGCCAGTTTAATTATCACTAATGCGATTAAATGAAAGTACGCTATTTATGTGTGTTTACATTCCCAAATTTTTTTAGTTAATTTTATAAAAGAAAAATTAATTTAATTTTATATTTTCCTTAACTATGCATTTATACTGTTTTTTTTATTCTTGATCTTCATTAGGCATGCTAAAACATTATGCATCATACACATGGTAAATATAATCTGACAAAAAAAACTCATTGATGGAAATTTTATTCCATAAAAATAATGTTTATTTCTCGAAAGCTTGTTTATCAAAGAAAATGAATTTCCATTTTTGAAGGGAAGAAAAACTGAAGTAGAATGTACAAGCATGTATAAGAATAAATGGTGGATATTCATCATTATTTTCTCTCTTTTTTTACGTTATAAAGTTTGTTTATTACTTAAGTTTTAGTAGATCATCGCTCTTCAAAAACTGACAGCAAATAAAGCCCATCAGTTTTTGTCTCTCTTTTCTTTTGAAATGAATTTTTTTTTCTTACAATCTTTCCGAAAAATGACTCGATGTTTCAATGAAGTTCCGTTCCATTAATCATGTATTAACATAAAGAAAATGGCAGGTTTAGAGTTACTTTTATTTGCCTTTTCACTAAGAAAAAAAAAATTATGAATAATTTCCTTTTAATTTTTTGTGGAAAGGATCGATGTCATTTTGATATTTTGTTAGTTGTAATTATAAAAATAAGGTATTAAGGCACTTTTGAAAGTGAAATTACTGACCATATTTGAGTGAAACATAAACGGACATTGTGGTGGCTGAGAGACGGGCATTCATTCATTCATCGCCCACACAAATATCAACTGCTGAAGTTTTGGAGCAAATTTGATGATTCAAATTATATTATTGCTAAAAAAAAAAGATATTTACTAATATCATACTATGCTGTTTTTTTTCATGGGGCTCATTAATCAAAATCGATCTGTAATTCCAATTGAAACATTGTTAACAATAGTTGTGTTTTTTATTTGATAGATTGTAGAAGAGGGGGGTTCTAGTTTTTAATGATGTTTCTCAATATATTACATTCTGTGCTGTATAGTATTTTCTGGAAGGCATGTTTTGGCTCATAAAATTTCATTTTCACCAATTTGTAAGTTTACAAATTACATGTTTAGGGTTGAATGGCTGAGAATGCTTCCGTGTACATAGAGTTTTTATTACACAGAAAAAAATTCCCTATATTGTATAAGGTACATGTTACTTTGTCATTCTGCACAGATATCGAAATTCTGTGCGCAGAGAAACAGGTCCAGTGCCTGTAAAACAAAGCACAATTTACCCTCCCCACCTCCCAGCTTAGAGAAAACAAAATTAAAGAGCACATTTTTATGTAGGAATGATTTTTTTTCCTATTGCATTTCCCCCCCCCAAACTTTTCGTGCCCCCTCCAAAGGTCGATCTTGTTTACGCTTCTGTCTATACACCGCCCCTGATTACGAGGAGGTGGCGCGAAGCCCTCTTTCATTTTGCCCTGTGGTCTATGATGTTGTTGAGACGGCAGTATAGGAACGCGCTTTTTTTTGGGATAAATATTCAAAAGTTTTTTTTGAGTTCTAAATCAGCCCCATTATCATCAAGAGTGCCGCTCAACAGCTTTATAACTATCACGAGTTCCGCTCAACAGCTTTATAACTATCACGGGTTCCACTCAACAGCTTCATAACCATCAATTGCCTTTTATTTCTTCAATTACGAGACATCTCGCGTTATTAAAATAATTTTTATTTTTGGCAAAGCTGAACCCAGAGGCTGTTTGCAAAGTATGTTTTTTTCGCGAACAAGGTTTACCATCTCCCTTCACAACCTAACAGATCAACTGCCAGTGAGCGTAGTCACCTTTGTTTCCCCTTCGCTTCTGGGTAGTAGTAATATGCGAACAGTATACACAATAAAACAGAAGAGTATTTCTCTTCCTTGTTTTGTTATCATTAATATTCTTGGTGTTGGGTAAAGGGGGAACATTGGGTATGGTATTTTTCAGAGAGTTCAATGGTTTATTGTGGCAGAGAGAGTTGCAATGCCATTCAAGGAATTTTTAAAATCTCTTAAAGGGTTAACCTGCCAATATCCAGGAGTTGCCCTCTCTAATGCAGCTAAAAATAATGACTAGTCACGGGTAGTTGTCCCACTAAAGGTCATTACCAAGGCTAGGATTCCTATGCCTTTGCACATTTTTTTTATGATTCTGGATATTTTGCTATTTTTACGCGATGGAGCATTTTTCATGATTCTCAGAACTTAAGGAATATTTTCATATTTCAGATCATTATTTTGCATATTTCATTTGAACAATGGAGAGGAAATTCTTTTCCCCCCTAAACTCACTCTCCACTAGCTTGATTTCCCACAATTGACAATTTTTCGATGATGTATAAGCAATATTAAAAACTTATTTCTTTCCTTTGGTTTTCGATGGTTTGCGATTTTTCAGGGATACTACCAAAAATTGTCAATTTTATTTCAGTTCCTTTGGCATCATTTTGGACAATGATTAGTGATTTTTTGTAATTTTTTCGAGGAAATGTGGCCAGCCTATTCATAAAATCATATTGTTTGGTTTTCATGGCATAAGTTTTTTAGAGCATAAATGCATCTTTTATGGAGCATATTTTGCCTGTTTTTAGATCATAAAATGCTCATATTCATAAAATGCTTTAGGTAAATCAAGAAGCTATCCATACTCAGATGAGACAACTAAACATTTTTATGGGCTGTATACTTATATTTTATCATAATTATTGGTTTTTTATTGCTCTTATTGTGTTGCTGATATAGTTTAGATATATATATATATCTATTCTATAATATAAAATCACAAACAAACTCGAAAAGGGCCTGTTGCTAAGCAACCGAGTGACGGAAGTGGGTGAAATTTTTGAGTGACGGAAATCTGTTACGGAAGTGGGTTCGATTCATATATCGATATTCACATTCATATATCGTACATTCATATTCATATATTCATATATCGATATGATATCATATATCATATATCGATATTGGGTCGATATTCACATATCGGGACCCATTTGACCCATCGGGACCATGTTATGTGCATGTACCAAGAGGCTCCTACATCCTACAGCAGAGCCCTTAGGCTGGAATTTAGATTTCGAGCCCCCAAACCAGCTTTTCGGGGGCCCCTCTGTGATTAATTTATAGTGTGAAAAATCAAAAAGTGATAAGAATCGTTGTGGCCCCTGTCAGCCCTTCCTTTGTGGGGGGGGGAGGTCCATGCCGAGAGGTATATATATATGTATAATATACACACACAACAGCAGTGCTCCCAACACAGGGTCGGGGTACCCGGGGAAGATTTCACGTATAAGTAAAAAGTTTTCATTTCCAGGGGCCCTTGATGGATCTCATTGTTTTCTTGCTGCTTTAACGTTGAAAAATTTCGACAGCGGAAGCAAAAGATATATCCAGTCTGGGGCCCCACCAAAAGTATGCGAATTGGTGTCGCGGGTAATTGGTTGGGGGCCCTGGATTTTATTCGTTGGTAAAACGAATACAAATGAAAATTTTTCATGGCACTCGCTCCGGGGGATGACCGACAAGCTTCCAAGTCGGGGGCCCTATGTTTACAGGTTTCATTTTGGGGGCCCTGGATGAATCTCATTCTTTTCTGTTGTAGAATTTGCAACAGCCGAAGCCCGAGATAAAGCCAGTCTGGGGCCCCACCAAAAGTATGCGAATTGGTGTCCCGGGTAATTGGTTGGAGGCCCTGGATTTCATTCGTTGGTAAAACGAATACAAATGGAAATTTTTCATGGCACTCGCTCCGGGGGATGACCGACAAGCTTCCAAGTCGGGGGCCCCATGTTTACAGGTTTCATTTTGGGGCCCTGGATTTTATTCGTTGGTAAAACGAATACAAATGAAAATTTTTCATGGCACTCGCACCGGGGGATGACCGACAAGCTTCCAAGTCGGGGGGCCCATGTTTACAGGTTTGATTTTGGGAGCCCTAGATGAATCTCATTCTTTTCTGTTGTAGAATTTGCCACAGCCGAAACCCGAGATATAGCCAGTCTGGGGCCCCACGAAAAATCTGCGTATTGTGTCCCCGCTACTGGATGTGGGGCCCTGGATTTTATTCGTTGTAAAATTGATAAAAATAAAAAATTCTCACAGGGGGGTGTCCGACAAGCTTGCAGGTCAGGGCTTCATGGAAATGTTGGCAGGTTGTAATTCGGTGCCCCTGAATGTATCTCATTGATTTTTGTGGTTTAAAATTGTAAAATTTGCAACACATCGGTAGCCCAAGATATATCCAGTGTGGGGTCCCACTGAAATTCAGCGAATTGAATCTGGGGACCCCCATGGGGAAGTTTTCTGGGGATACTTGATGAATTTCATTTGTTTTTTGTTGCTTTATTATTATTTTCATTAAAATTCGCTTCTTCAGTAGGCTGGTGCTTTCACACGTCCCTTTCCCCTTTTCCATAGCACGCTGATGAAGTGGGACGAAATAAACAAGATATGTCCGGGAGAGAAGTGGGGGGGGGGGTTGGCCGCCAAAGGCGGCAGGGGGGCAGAGCCCCCCTAGTATATATATATATTCGACATCCATATTTCTTAATGGCATCTTTTTTAGCTACCTCGTTGGACATTTTGTCTTTTGTGGCCATTATATTTGTGTTTAAAAATTCTAGCCATACTCATTACTTTTTGATTCTATTTGTTCTGACACCCTGTATATTATACATTTATTTCATTGTGAATTGATGTTTTTTAAATCAGGTTTCTCGTTCAAACAGACCAAAAAAAGCAGTAGAACCTGAAAAAAAAACGTCACAGTGAATTTCCAACGATAGAGTGTGTGATAGAGTTTGAAAAATCTTTGTGAATGGATTCTTCTCTTGAGACTCTTCAACGGAGCCCAAATGACACGACGTCTCTTTCTCGAGAACAAGCTAGACCAAATCTTAGCATTTACTTCGGACAAAAACAAGGGCATTTTTTCGGGCTCGTTTTCCCTCTTTCTCTCTTTTTATTCGAAAAAAAAGGGAACAGTATTTTCTGGTCAACGACCGGAAATGAAAAAGGGAACAAGACAATGAGAAAGTACGGAATCCACATTCCTTTTTTTCCTTTTATCTTATCGAATTGTACGGTCGTGGTCCTCATACGTGGACGCTTGTCACATAAGTAGTTTATCCGCCATGTTGAACAGACAAGGGCGCTTTCACATGGAACGAGTCGAATTCGGCGACTCTGAGAAATTTTATTTTATTTTCCTTTGTAGGAGAAAGGATACTCAGCTTACATTTTCCGTTAGAAACGAATTTATCGGCAGTAATAAAAACAGTAATAATAGAAAATATTGGGACATTTCCCCGCCATCAAATACAAGAAGGTAAATATCAGAAATATAGAAAAGAGAAAAGCTTTTATGCCCGCGAAAAAGACTTTATTACTAGAAGCCAGTTCGAAATTTCACAATGGATGGCGAATGTTTTGAAAGAAAATGTGATTGATCATATATGGTTATAATATCGCTATTCGAAAAAGGAAAGGATCTGCCGTCCTTCTGAAATTCTAGAGATTTTGATGACGGAATTGAAATATAAGTTTTATTGCGAAAGTATTAAAGAGTCAATTTTGTCTCAAGAAAAGAATTGAATCTCTTATTTATAGGAAGTGTGAGGATTATGGAATAGTCGTGTAAAATGGACTACCGCAGTATGGGCTACTTTGTAAGGGGGTTACTTTTCACCAATGCTGAAAAAAAAGATTCAACGTTACCCAGCGGCTATTCTAATCCATACAGTGACACGTACCTGCCCTCGTGTAAAGTATCGCTTAATAAAAAGTTTTCCCACCCATTATTGGTTTGTCACTTCTGCATCTTTGTTCATCGTCCAGCTCATCAGGTTGGGATTTCCGGTCATAAATTCCTATGTGATTCTGTTTCGATTTTGTGTTTTCTACCTCCCCTAAAAGTTTGTAAGTGGAGTTTTGGATCACCCTGTATAGATATACATATATGTAAACGTATTTAATTTAATTCCGAATACGTTCATCTTTCGAGAAGGCTTCGATGTCTCCTTAAGTTGAAAAACGGGGTATGCCCGGTCCTTCAATGTTCAAAATATATCCAAAAACTTTTAATTCGGTCGACAGGAGACAACTCATGTATGTGAGTAATTGATGCGTTCGCAATTTTGTGACTGGAAATGTAACTTGTGTTAACTTTTCCTTGACGAAAGTTCTAGCTGAAATTGTGCATCACAAATATGTTTAGAAAATGATATCCAAAATTACGGATGCATAAGTAACTCAAATGCACGAGTTAGTTGACTGTTAACGTGTCCCGTCGGGCAGAATTAAAAATGTTTGGAAATACTCATTAGCGGAGGGCCAGGATTTTTATGACCCATAAATCGATTGAATATGCTTCATAAAAAATTGCATTTATGCCCTAAAAACTTGAAATATGCCATAAAAACTTTAAAATATGCCTTTATAAATAGGCTGACCGTATTTCCTACAGAGAAAATTTATGGGAAATCGTAAATCGTTGTACAAAATTATACCAAAGGCACACAAATAAATCTGCCAATTTTTGCAAAAAATCACCAATCATTGCCAAAAACGATGCTAAAAGTAGGTAAAATTGTCAACTATTGCTAATATCATCGAAAATTTGCCAATTTTTGGAAATGAAGCTAATGAAGAGTGAGCTTGGAGGAGGGGGATCCTTTTCATTTTATCGTAAAAATAAGCGAAATAATGCTCTAAAATATGAAAATAATGTATGCCTTAAATTCTTCTCAAATTAAATTAAAATAATAAAATTCTCCCGTGATGTTGTAAAATTTGGATCTTGTCTGGTTGGGATTTAGTGCTGAGAGAATTTTGAAACTATTCTTTTTCTCTCTAAATACCTTCTTAATGGCTTCATCAAGATGATTTTTTTTACTTACTTGAGTTTCGTAACATTCTGGTGTAAAGGTACGGTTGTGCATAGCTCAGAACAACATAACTTTAATCATAGAAATAATTAAAGTCGCATAACTGACTTCATATCAGCTCAAGTCATATTTTCAAAAATAAAGGCTTAAAAAAAGGGATAAACATCATAGAAATATCTAAAACTTCTGAAGCATTTTCTGCCTAGACATTTGTTATATGAATGAATAACCCGTCTTAAAATGCATAATTTTGATAATTTTTTTATATACATTTTGAGGCACATTTCAAAGTGTTACTAAGTTTTCCACGTTACTTTTCAAGAAACTTTGTTACAGAAAGTGTGTACGGATGAACAATATTTAAGGGGGAAAGAATTTCTTTCATATTTCCCGTTATATATCTTGAAAGCATCATAAACTATTTAACGAGAACCGTGAGTAGCAAGCTTATGATTTTCTGCGGAAGAAAAGGATGAAAAAAAATGGTTGAGAGGTCAACGAACGCGAAACTATACAAATCCTACAACAACATATCGTACTTGGGTTTGCGCAGGAGCGTGGAAAAACATTGGCTTGAGTAAAGCTTGTCCACCTAGTAATACTCACAGAATAAGAAAATGAGGGGGGCAAAGCAAAACGCATATAGCCGAGTCGGAATTTCCCACGAGAGCTTTAACGTTTTACTAGGGAAAAGTCCGTTCTATTTCTTTTTTTCCTGCTGTCCACACTTTGAAACAGCTGTCCGGCGTCTTTTCCGGGAGAGAGTATATTTGCCCTAAGAACTATGGTGTCTTTGGACGAAAATCCGCCGAAAAACTGTAGTTTCGCAGTGTGAAAACAAAAGGTTTTCCGTACTACAAAAATTTCGAATGAGCTAGTCAAGGAAATGGTATTGGGAATAAATAAATCTTGGATCTTGGCTTGTTGGGATTTAAGAATTCATATATATTTTTTTAATAGTGCTTAGAGAATTTTGAAACCATTCTTTTTCTTTCTCTAAGTATCTTCCTAATGTCTTCATCAAGATGTTTTTTCCCTTGAATTTTGTAGCATTTTTGTGTAAAGGTACGGTTGTACAGTAGAACCTCTAGATAACCGACACCCATTGAGCCAAAAATTTTGTCTGTACAGTGGAACCTCATACCTCGTTTATACGACTTTCACACTTATACAACGGTCGCAATTGGTTCTTATAAATTGTCAATGTTAAAATGTATATGTTACCGTGTAAAGTGAACACCGGTGCAGTGGCTATGCATAATCGCCAATCGTCTAGATAAAGAAAGTTTAATTTCAAATTTCACTACATTTTTATCATTTTTACCTGCGATTACGCATAATTACCAAATAAAAATGGAAAGTTTGATAAATATGGAAAAAATTATAACCTTTCTTATCTTCATTAAACCAATCAATTATTTTTACCCGTACATGATACGTGCACTACACAAATTTCGCAAAAAAAAAAAATTAAATGAAATTGAAATGAAATACGTGGGAAGTATATCAGTCCTAAGACTGGTTCGCCCCTACGTTGACTAGCCGCCACTCATGTCGGTCTTGAGCTTTTTCTTTAGTTGGTTAAAACTGGTACATTCTGTTTCATTTAATAGCGTTGAGATGACCCTGGACCTTCGCCTTAAGTCTTGCCTTCCATCATGTCTCACAGCATTATCAGTCTTATAATGTTGGCTTTCTTCACACCTATCAACATCTGTAAACAAAACCAACATTGCCATTCGGAATCACCATCCTGGACCAGTTATGTTTAGTTAATCAACAATTTAATTGAAGGATCATCCTATTTACCAATATGAGCTTTGAATTGTACTTAATCACCGTTGAATATGATAAATTCTAGATTTATGAACAAAAATGAATAAATTAGAGTTTAGAAAAAATATTAAGAGTTTGTCTGATTTCACTTTCTACTAGCGGGAGTGAAATACATTAAAGCCTGTTTCACGGGACCGGGGATCAGTGTTCGTTTACGGGGAGTGTCCATTAGAACAGATGTTACAATGTATCCGTAAAAATGACACTGAGAGAAAATCCGACGGAATCCTATGGAACTTTTAATGCAATTAATGGAAACACATTCGAAAAGAGAGTGAACAGTACTTTCCATATTCATTAATGTAGACAAATGAGATTTTTTATTCTCTCCCGGAAAAGGGGAAAAAAGGTCTTCTTTATATTCTACCTAAATCTTAATTTTCTTTCTCTCCTCAAATAAAATTCTCAACATAAAAAGACAGAAAGGAAAAAAAAAAACATAGGGCATATAAAAAAAATCAAAAAATAGTCCTATGAAGGAACACAAAAGAGCCCATTTTAGATCAGGGGAGCTTTGAAGGCTCGAATTTCTCATGAGAAATCTCTATAGTGACAGGAAAGAAAAGAAAAATTGTTTTCTATTTTCTTCAACAAAAAAAATCAACGAGACAAACATGTCTGAAGAAGGGAGAAATAATATAAATAATGAAGCATTTCTTTTATTTTTTTCCTATCTTATCAGCGTCGCTCGCTTGTAAAAGTTTCAGAGGAGACAGAGATGGAAATTTTTTATAATTTACTTTCTTTTCTATTCCAATTAGGAAGCTTCTGACTTTAAATGGGATGTACACACAAACATTGAAAAAATTCGTAATGAGGATAAACGAAAAAAGAAAAGATTTGACATGTCTATAACACGGACGATAAATTTTGTTTATCATTAGTTCAATTTCTTTCTCTTTCTCTCATATGAAAAGGAATATTTATTTCTCGAGACTCCGTGAAAACAATGAAATGTTATTTTACTCATGCTTTTTGGGATAACTTTCAGTGAAAAACAATTGCTTTCCGAAATATATTTAATTGTTTCCGAAGAAAACTTTTGTGTCGCGTAGCATATTAAAATACTTATTGTGGCGCGGAAGTTTCAATTAGTCATTATGGAAACTTGGATAAATGTTCTTCCACCTTTTCATATCGGCTGAAATGAGAGAAATAATTTGTGTGAAAGAGCAAAAAATTGCAGTAAAACCTGTCTTCAACGGAATTGCAAGGGACCGAGTTTTTTTTTCCTTTGGACACAGGTGGTTTCCGCTTAATAAAGGTAGGTTCAATTGACATAGTTCAATTGACAAATTAGGTTTACACAGCATCTGTATAAAACTTCACCCCACACTGTTCTTCTGAATTGACGAAATTTACGTTCTTTTTGAATTTCTCTAAAATTCATAATGAGGGTATCAATATCTGTCGTGTGAGATAAACAAAAGATAAACAAATACAAATACAAATACAAATACAACGCCACAACAGGCAGAATGCCCAACGAGGCGGCTGATAAAAAGATGCCCATAAAAATATGGTTGTCATATGTTTCAAAAATACAGCAACCCAATTAAAAATGCAATTAACACAAATTACAAACAATATATACACATGATAAAATATTATACAATGCCCATAAAGAATACTTATGGTTGTCTTATTCTAAGAATGGATAGCTTCTCGATTTACCCCAACATGTTTATCGTATTTCTTTTTAAACGTGTCAATTGTGTTACAATTTACTACCTCCGGGGGTAAGCTATTCCATTTATTAACAACCCTATTGGAGAAAAATTCCCTGCGACACCATAACCTTGCATTGTCCCTCACCAATCGATACTGGTGTCCCCTTGTAAAAGCAGTCGATTGGCGGTGTACTAAAAGTTCATGGTCCATCCTATCCATCCCATTGAAAATTTTGAACACTTCGATCATATCTCCTCGACACCTGCGTTCATCCAATGTAAACATATTCAAAAAATGAAGTCTTTCTTCATAACTCAAGCCCTGTGTGCCAATAAGGACACGCGTAGCTCTTCTCTGCACCCCTTCAACCAAGTCTATGTCCCTCTGTAGGTATGGTCTCCAAAACCTTACAGCATACTCCAGTCCAGGACGAACTAAGCCTCGAAAAAGCGGAAGAATGACTTTAGGAGAACGCGAAGAGACCTTTTTGAAAATGAGACCAAGCATTCTATTCGATTTTTTGACAACCGCTGAACAGTGTTCAGAAATACGTTACGTATACAATATGTGAAATAATTTGAAGACGTACAAAAAATAGTTTGCGGACCGGCAAAAAAAAAAAAAACCAATAAGAAAATTAAATAAAGTTCATTTATATATGCGATCAGGCTAATTTTTTTCAATTCTGCGTGTTGCAGAAATTGCAGTACTCACAGTACCCCTTAATATAGTCGGAATTATAAACGTTGCGACCTACCTCTAGAGTACTAACTATCGAACTGTATTTAGACAGACGCATTATAACATCAAAGTAATTAGACATTTTCACTGCACTGCCGAAATCTGCAGTACGAAACCTTCGGAATGTGTGTCTACCGCGTTATACATCCCGTTGGAAAAATGCAGATAATTCCATGAAATTGCCTTGAATTAGCATTTCTATTTCATTTCAATGTATATCTGCATGTATATCGATGACAAATATAAAGTAATACGATTAAATAATCGACGTTTGGGTGTACCCAAAATTCCAAAACGAACACGGCTATACGCGTTTCGGAACTATATGAAGTTCCTTCATCAGTAGCAGAAACAAAGAAGAAAGAAAATATTGAAAAACTCCTTATAGCGGGAGTTACTCGCTGTTGTACAGCGAACTACAGGAGTTTTTTAATATTTTCTTTCTTCTTTGTTTCTGCTACTGATGAAGGAACTTCATATAGTTCCGTAACGCGTATAGCCGTGTTCGTTTTGGAATTTTGGGTACACCCAAACTTCGATAATTTAATCGTATTATCAAACCCAAAATGTAATCCATTTCTAAATATAAAGTATTTTTTAGGAACATGAATTAAAAAGCAAAAACACGCTACAGCTCCAGGGTATTTATGTTTCCAAGTCATTTTAAAATGCACGGAGATCTTGTGTCATTGAACTTTATTATGATACAATTTAAATATTTTACTTTCACGATATTTGGTATTCAAACTGACATTATAAATGTATCAAAGATGGGAATTTTCTTGATCTTAAAAATTTGACACGTGATGGTCGTTCTAAATTTTCTGCTCTTGTAGATTCATGAATAAATCGGAATAACAATTTGATGACTAGGAATTCTATGTATATGTTCCGAGAAAAAATTTGTAAAAGTCAATATTGAATTTTCTTGGATGTTTCGGAAATGTTTTTGTTATTTTTTGCAAGGAATAGCAATGAAGGTGAGTACGACTTGGCAATAACATGTTGCACAACATCGAAAACTCGTGTCGGGAATTGATGGCTTTGGTACCGTCACCGTCTTTATCCGTCTTCAGGAGAATACTCGGTTATATCATACATCAATGCCAGCGATATTTTTGTAATTTTATATAACGTTTTCATCGAGAATAAATACTGTTGCCGTTAATGTTGATAGTGATTTCGGAGCACCAGAACAAATTTTATATCTTCTTCATCTGTCCTGCTCATGTAGGATTACGACTAAAGCCGGGCTTACGCTATAAAGGTTTGAGAAGAATTCTTTCATAAAACGTGAAAAATACAACCAATAAGCGTATCGGTTAGATTCCGGCGAATGTAACCTATATTCTTATTGGTTGCTCTTTTTTCAACTTTTGTAAAAGATCTTTTATTAAACTTTCATAGTGCAATTCCAGCCAAAGACAATGTTTAAATGCCCTACTGCAGGCATCTTCAAACCCGTTGCTCGCAAGCACCACTTTGCTATTTGAACCACCCAGAGTGCTCGGTACTTGTGTTCGATTTCGTGCTCGCGAGCACTTGATCAACAATTCCAATTAAACACCTTGTACATATTGCATTCAAGGATTGAAATCATCCTGATTTCATGCATTCGTATGTCAAACTTGCTGTAAGGGGGCTCTTCTTTTGATGATGAGTGCAGGCAGTGCTCACGACTAGAAAAAGGGTGAACAACTTTGTCCTACTGGTATAGATGGTAGTATGACCGGTTCACTGGAAGTAGACGAAATATCGCAATCGCGTGTTATCGATTGGTTTCCGCTCTTGCCAGAGAGCAGATTAACCCCTTCGCTTACAAGTGGTTTTCAGCAAATTCGGATGATCTCTATTTGACAATTCCTTGACATAATATAAACCTTGTAATAACCTTGCGATAAACTTTGTCCTAACCTAACCACACGTTAGAAAAAAGGAAAAGAAAGAGAAGGAAAAAAAGTAGAAGGCAAAGGGAAGAAAAAACAAATGAAAGAGTACAAAAATATAATAGATAAGTAGATAAGGAGAGTAAATACAAAGTAGATTTCTATTTTCACCCTCATCCTATCGTTCTCTTTCACTCTTACATATACATAGTAGAAAGATACCTCTAGGGATACCTCTATGTAGGGAAAAAAGTCCTTATCGGGGTATAGAAACAACACAAAGCAGAAAATATCGGTTTACAACAAAGCTTCGCGGTGATGAAGAGAGAGGAAGGAAAACAGAGAACTTGCTTCAATTTATTCCACTGCCACTTGGAAGCAATATTACGTCCTTGATCGTAAAATGGTTAACTTCAGCGGATTATGGAGTAAGGAATAACCGTGACAACAAAATCAAAAATGGCAGAGAAAAAAAATTCTCACATTTTCCTGCAAAATGAATGGCTTGCGGAAATTTACAATAGAAAATGATTCAAATTTTTTAATCCATTTCTTCTGAGAGTCTCCATGCTCATCGTGATACATCAGATCATCATAGGGGGTCCGACATCTTCGTTTTTATCCTCATCCGAGCCATCATCGCCATTGTCACTTTCAAAGGTGGATATCATCTTCAGTTCCGTCCATCGCATCTGATGCAACACTTTTTGAAGGATCGGATGATAATTTCGGTGGAAACAGAATTCCACGCCTCATGTACCCATTGGCACACTAGGCCAATATCAGGTTTCTTCAAGGCACCACTTTTTGTAGTTTCTTTATCATCGGAACTCATTCGATCCACAAATTCCTCAAATAGTCTTTGAGAGGCTTGTTGATGATCACATCTAAAGGCTTAAAAGGCTAAAATCGACGTTAGCCCACCTGGTATCAAAGCCAATGATGTTTTCGATTTCTTTACCTCGGCTTTGACTTTATTGGTTCTGTGAGGTTTGAACATCTCCCATACCAATAATGCCGGTTTCTCGAACACAGCTACAAAAATGACTACTGATTGCGGGGGTCGATATTTTCTCATCAGAGTATAAGCCGACACCCTCACTTCAGGAACGAATTTTTCCACAAAAAAAACTCGGCTTATACAACGAGTATAAAAGGTAATTCTGAGAAATTTTTAACACGTTTTAGAAGATAAATATGAATTCACTTATTTGCTTTCAGAGACTTATTTATTATTAAGATTATACTTGTGATAAGAATAAATTCAAGTGATTGGGAAATTTTCTACGATAATAATCCAATTTTTGATATAGCGTAACCCAAAATTAACGGGCCCATTTAAAAATTTAATTTTAAAAAAACCGGGGAAAGATAAAAAAAAAATGCGCACCGTCTGATGCATTGTGTTTAGAAACAGTAAATGTTTGGTAAGACTAAATTTCTTACAGCAAAAATTTCTTACAATTTTTTATCAAACGATCTAAGCCTAACATGCAAAGGTTGAAGGGATCTTCAACCTTTCAGACATTGCGGGCTAAATCAAACTTTCCACGAAGCCCGCGGGCCAATAAGTCATACATATATATACCATGTTATTCTTGGTTATAACGAACAGGGTTCCCCGAATTGTTGAAAACTTTTATTTACTCTGAATTAATTTCTTTCATTAAAGTAGAATTTTTATTAATTTGCAAATGCCTTCCTTTCCTTAATTAATTAACTTAAATCAATTATTTTTTTAATTAATTTTCTGAAATTTGTCCCGATAATTCTTGAATTATTTTTTAATTAATTTTACATTTTCATTAATTATGAAATTATTTATTTCAAATAGTCTTAATTTTTTTTCCTGAATTATTCTTTTAACAATTCTGAAATTACTCTTGATGATTCTGAAATTTCTCTTGACAATACCGAAAATACTGTACTAAAATTACGCGTATTATTACTGTAATACTAAAATTACTATTAGTAGTTCTGAAATTATTTCCTTCATTAATTCTATAAAAAAGTTCATAAATTATGAATTTGCATCAATTATGAACTTATTTGTTTCAATAGCTCTAAAACCTTTTTTTTCATTAATTCTGATTTTCATTAATTTCATTTCAGTTAATTCTGTAGTTATGTCTACTTTTTGGATATCGAATTTGGCCTCTCGAAATATGTAGTCTTTAAGAAATCATAGGCCTTAAAAACTGTTTTGGCAGCGGGTCCACCGATTTCGTTACGACAGCCCTTTCAATGTATCAAATGCACAGCATTACTACAGTCGAATAACGTTTTAACGCATACCGTTACAGCGAAAAAATCTCGTTTTCGAATGTATTGAATTTGGAAAGTATCTCACAGTTCTAAATACAACGGTACAGATTTCAGTTTTTCACACACACACACACACAGCATTTTTCAGTTCTCTCAGCGATTTTTTTTAATTTGATCGTTTTTCCATGTAAAGTAGCTATGTTCTGAAAATGGTCGGCGGGCCCCAGCAAAATGCTTGAAAGGCCACATTTGGCCAGTGGGCCATAGTTTGAAGTACCCCTGATTTACAGCAACAAGGTATAGTCCCAGAAGAAAATTCGTAGGAACCTCTACAAACGCCTCACGTCAGGACTTGACTTTGAAAATACTGTATTTTTGGTTTTTCCAGACTGCAGCACTATGGCAACTGATTGCGAAATTCAGTATAAATTCAACTCAGGCCATTCCGGCTGAAACGTTTGCGAGTACTTCAACGAATTTCGTTCTTCGACTACATCACGTTGTTGCCGCAAATGGCGGATATTTTAAAAATATGGTATTTCGGTCCCCCACCCAACTGTAACACCACCATCTGTTCGAAAAATTTCTACTTAATTTTGAAATTTCGTCTGACTAAAAATTTGCTGTTTCCTCAAGCGCACTTCATCAAACGATGCATTTCTATTTGATATTGATCGCTGGGTTCTAATGCTTGCTCGTGGATAAGTAAATATGGATCAATTGGAATTATCTCATTCGTGAGCCTCATAAAAATATGCTTTTGCACATTCAGTTTGATCTAATTGTGGCTATTCTTCAATTGTACTCATCGGCAATACGTCATTCTGTGTAAAAACACACATTTCTTTCGAAAATCATGTGAATGATCATCTGTAAAGAAATAGCGAATGATGGGAGTTTAAACGTATATACTCAATTTTCACCAAAAGAAATCATTCTAATAAAAATTAAAGTATAGCATGAAAATTATTTCTTTTACGATATTTCAAATAATAAAAAATGCAAGTGTTTTTATGAGATCGAATAAGAAAATTATTATTTTTTATTCCTTTTATAATAATAAATGTAAATAGTTATAAATTTTCTCTTTTCTCAAAAGCTTCAACAGATAAAGTTTCTCTCTACGTTATTATAGAGCTTTTTATTTAAAAAAAAAAAAAAAGATAGATTGCAAAAGTGAAAAATGAATCGTTTGTTTAGGCTTTAATTTGCTTACGAATTTTTATGTTTCATCAAAATTTCAGTTTCCGAAAGGCGATAAAACAATCAGAGCGACAGAGAGCTTTCATACGTATTCATACGCCATCTTAAGAAATTTAAAGCATCGACATTAATTCGAATGGTTAAATAGACGTTCATACCTTCCTGCTGAATGCAGTCTCATGATGTGCTGAAGATAAACTTATGATGAGCATAATAATTAGCAAGAAAGATTTTCGAGGATATATTTACTTCCAAAAGTCTGTAGCTTTCGAAGGTCCTTTCAGGTTCCGCACCACTTTTGTAAAATAAGTGAAAATTCAGTATTTTTCGAAACATCTAATCATACTGTCAAAATTGGTTGTAACGAAAACTCTGCTCTAACGTCAATAATTAGCGGTCCGGGCTATTTCCCGTAGAGAATAATGTTAAAGAACCTTGCTCATAAGGTTGATGAAAATGCAACGAACTTGGATATAACGGCACATTTTCGACGCTTTTGCTTTCATTTTTATGGTGATTTCCAATGAAATTCGTATAAATAGGGATTGATCAGATGAAGGCAATGTTCTATTGATGCATAGTGTTGATAAAATATTTATTACATGTTTGTTTAGCTTCCGACTTGTTTGTTGATATGACCGATACATGAAACATTCTCCATTTTCTTGCAATTTTGATCTTATTTTCATCAAAAAAATTTTCCTTTTTTTCTTTCCTTTCTTTCAAACCAAGCACAACTTCGGCCTTATCGCCATTGGTAATTTACTACCGTGAATTTGGCCTCTCGAAATATGTAGCCTATAAGAAATGATAGGCCTTAAAAACTGTTTTGGCTACGGGTCCACCGATTTCGTTACGATAGCCCTTTCAATGTATCAAATGCATTACTACAGTCGAAATGTAAGTGTTTGTACCTAACAGTATGAGTGCGTATCTAGTGTTGTGCCTGATTTTTTACTGCTGCCATCTATATTTCAGAAGTGAAGTGAGTTATAGGTGAGCCGTTATAGGCTTGTTCTCTGTGGTGAAACTTTTTAAATAACTTGATTTTTGAAGAAAAAAATGTTCTGATTTTTTTCAACGCGGAGCTTATTTCAATTCATATCTTTCAACTAGAATCGGGAATGGGCGAATTTATTAATTATGTTATGAATACGGCTACACATATTCTGATCTCTCAAAATTGCCATGTTTATTTTTTCCCCGTGAAGTACATGTTGAATCACTACAGCCTTCCTGTTATTAAAATATCATATGTTAATCCTTCCTTGTCTCTTACGGACAAGGGTAATTTATAAGCAATATTTGGCGATTTCGCAGACAATTCGCAATGTTTCCAGCTAGAATTGGCGATGTCCCGTATCTATGAGCCGAATTTCCAGTATTTTTCCCGATCAGTTATAGTCACCCTAATCATATTGAATAACAACTCCACGATCAGTATTTGCAAATCATTTGATTCCATTTTTTAGTCAAAAACTCTTGAAAATGTCATCCCCGTTTGTAACACCTCAGTTATAGTGACAAAATTTCGTAGAATCTTCTATGTCGTTATAACCGAGTTTGACTTCACTATTCAAATATTAATATTACATACTCATGATCCAAATTGGATATCTATAAGTCTACAAGCAATGAGAGCAATTTAATTTTTGAAATATCAGCTATATATATATCACTAATTATTTATTTTATATGTAAATCTTGTAAATTTTCATACACTACAAAAAACTATTTTTGACATATTTTTTGCAATGATATAATAAAAAGAAGAAATTATTCTAACGTGATTCAAACTGATTTCTTTCTTCGGCGATCAATTAGACGTACGAAGACCTACTAATATGAGACAATACTATGGCTGCACATGCCCAGTCGATTCAAATCATCCGGAAATGCAAGTCAGTACATTGCAACATTGCTATTATCCACTTCCACGCACTTAAGCATTAGCGGTAAACAACAGCGTTATCAAAATGCCGGAAGTGTCCACGCCACGTACATTTCGCAGTCAAATCAATGTCCCCCCCTCCTCGTCCCATTTCGGATGCTCGTTCAGAACAATTAGTCAGCTTGGCATAAGACATGCTCGCATCCGTTATCTAAGGTTTCCAGCAAGGTTATTCGTGCTTCCATTATCTGTGGAAACTAATGCCAAATACGTCGTAAACGCATCGATGTGGACCGTATTGGAATGGCTGAAACATTCACAGTTGATAATTACTTGGCACCGCGACGACAGGATCTATCAATTTTTCCGTTACTCAAATCCCAGATAAGAGTTATTTTTCAAGTTATGGGAGTCATACAGTATATGACAGTACAGTAGACTCTCGATAATCCGGCCCGTCCCGTAATTCGGCGTTTATCCCTCAACCACAGAAGAGGGAAGAACATGTCTGTGTGCAGAGGTTTTACAGCGCAAGCCGCTTAATGTGATCACATCGGGATTCGAGAGTTTTCTGATAATAATAACCGATAAAAAACTGTATCCGAAAGAAATCCAATAGGAAATGCGAGGACCATAACTCCAGTTTAATCGAACGGGATGTGTGAAACGGGACTTCGTACTCAGGACAAATTGGTTTTTGTTTTCAAAAAACTGTTTTTGCAAAATGTTGAATTACTATGTCGTTTTCTTTTCCCATATCGTTCTAAAACAAGATAATTTTGCTTAAAGCTAAAATTCTGCATTTGTTATTATTATTCAGCCGTTATGAGAAGTATGAATGCAATTATCTGACATATTTTACGAGTTACGATAATTTTTCATAAATAATTTGTAAACCGGCTGATAGCAGACAGTATAAATAATAAATTTAGAGACATCGTTTTATTTTTAATCTGGAATCATGCATTGGCTTCATAGACTGGGCGAATTTCTTTGCTGACAGGCAGAAAATACTTTCGGACCATCATCGTTCTGTGGACCAGCGGTTGAAGAAAACTCTTATATGATAAGACACCAAACTAATGCAGTCTTTCTTTTCATGGTCCACATGGGTTCAAATCCAGACTAAGAACATCAGGAACCATTTCTTTACCTACCGAACCTGGGGCGATCACCGATAGATAGTGCCTTCATTTTCCACCCATCTCCACTAGTTCGAAATTGTCGTATGGCGATATGTGACTGGAGTTGATGTGCGGTATAAAGCAGTCTTTCTTTTCTGCAGTTGATGGTGTGGTTTGTCAATATGCTAAAGAATGGGGAAAGAAATTCGATCATGACACTGAGGTAAGTATTCTTACAGATCAATATACATATTTGGCTGAATTTCATACATCAATAAAAAGCAATGCCCAACATTTTTGAAAATTATCAAATATTAATAATTCCCTTCTATTAAATTGTAATGACAAAAAAAAGAAGAAAAACTAAAGAAAACTATGTTTAAATTCCAAAATAATTGAGGCTTCCAAAACAAATTAATTGATGATCCAAAAAATGTAATTTAAACATTTATTCTAGAGCATAAATTTTTTTTTTTTTCATCTAAACTGAAAACTTGTTCAAATATTTACTTCATAGGTATCGAGGAAAAACAAAAATCAATAGCTTGTCTTATGTTTGGAAGTTTCGTAGCATGAAAAGACGATTACTGTTGAAATTTTGTTTTTCTACGTCACGAATATTAATTAAAATATAGCATATCATGCTCGACAGATAACAAAACAAAAGTCTATGAAGAATGCAACTGAAACCTTATGAGAATAAACAAATGATTAATTTTTCAATTTGAAGTTTTATGGGAATATGGTTTTGAGTCTTTTTAATTTTAAATAAATTTTGAGAATTACGGAACTTTTTTTTTGAATGAACACAGAGAAAGTAAAAATTAAAAGGAAATTTCATTCTATGCAATAATTATCATTATTATTTAGCTAATGACTATCTAATTGCTCATTAGATGGACGTTCTTCCAATTCGTTATCTATGGGGGGATCCCATCTGTTTCAAAAAATTAATAAAGAAAAGTAAATTAATGAAATTGATAATCCAAATATTCGTGAATACAAGTATTTCGTGTACAAGTATTGTGGAAGCCGAGGAAACAACAAATTGCTCCAAAGTATACGCGTGCTCAAACGCTTGCAATAATTGAAAGATTTCGCATCCAACAGCGCGTGCAAATTAGTCTTTTCTCATATGAGTGAGCTGGTAACTGGCACATTTCGGGAATGGATGTCTTGAAACCATGTATGTTTCCGGAAAATGTCTTGAACGAATAATGTCCTGTATAGACACCTCGATCCACATCTTGAAAATTTTAAAGTCTAGTCCTTTTTCTATGAGATCTTATAACTGTTGTTTAAATTTGAAGCTCCAACTTATAGTCAGTCCGATTTTTTTTAAATGTTGAAAGAGTAGAGATATGCCGTATTTTAATGTTACATTGCTCTTATTTACTCTAGCATCAACTTCAGAAATGATCTTAAGTTTTTCTTTAATTGAAAACCGCTTCCATTGGAGGTCACTCATTCTGAAACAAAAGAAATATGGAACATTCCTAAGATTTTATTATTCCAATAGATTTTATTACTTTTTCACGCACCGCACAGGTAAAAATTTCTTTCCGCACAAGCCATAGAAGAATAGTCCTTCTTCCCAAATAGTTCAGCAAGTTAATTCTCCGAAACAGATTTTACGGAATCATTCTTGAAACGTTCTGTACTCCTTTGAAGATTTTCAGAAACTGGTTTTTGAATTCGTTATAACGGACTTTTCATTTCGTAATATCGGAATTCGCGATACATTTTCCTATGTAAACTTATTTAAAAATTAGAAAAGTTTTCGTTACAACGAGATTTTTGTTATAACGGTAATCGTTAAAAGGGGATTCGTCTGTATATGCATGCATATATAGTTTTCAATCTTTTTATCACTATGCCTATTCCCTCTCCACTCTCTCGGAAACAACCCCTGTCCTTATAATGAACTATAAATATTATCTGTATAGCTTACAGTCTATTTGTTGTTTCAATTTCATTTTTACGTGAATATTGGGTTTCTAAAATCTTCAACCTTTCAGGTATTGCGGTCCAAATTAAAACTTTCCATGAGGCCCCGCGGGTCACTAAGTCATACTGTGGTGTTCCCCGTAATTAAAAAGGGTTCCCCGAATCATATTGAACACTTTTATTTTCTGAAATTATTTCTTTCATTAAATTTGAGTTTCTATTTATTTTAAAATAATTTTTTTTCACCGACTCCGATTTTTTATTAAATAATTAATAAAAGAAATTTTCTTTCATTATTTCTGATAAATTTGTCCCGAATGATTCTTAAATTAATTTTTCTTTAATTATAAATTTTCGTTAGCCATGAAATCGTTTCTTTCGCTAGTTCTAATTTTTTTTTCCATGAATCATTACTTTTGAAAATTCAGAAATTCCTCTCAAGAATTCTGCAATTATCTCTTTCAGTATTTCTTTAAACATCCACTGTGTGTCAAAATGCATTGGGAATTTTTTTATTTTTGTTATATTTGCCTTATATCCGTTGGTGATTTCTCAATATTCTTGGGCAAAGTTTATCTACTATTTCATAATTCCCAAGTAGTGAAATGTAAATGCGGCTCTGAGACAAAAAATGGCATATATAATATTTAAATGATTAACGAAGATATTTGACATTCAAATTTTCAGCATTTGCTGTCAATGATTCGTGGTTGATTCACAAATTGCAAAACGTAAATTAAAGCCGAAGTTGTAAAAATTCTGTAGTTGTCAAAAAATTAAATTAATCTTCACTGCGAATGACAAAAATAAAATGGTTGAGTTCATTCTATTTTTGTATAGTCCCTAAAAAATGGCAAATTATGAGACAGTGGAATCTCACCAACACAGTGATAAGTTTCCAAAACAGTGATAAGTTTCCAAAACAGTGATAAGTTTCCAAAACAGTGATAAGTTTCCAAAACAGTGATAAGTTTCCAAAACAGTGATAAGTTTCCAAAACAGTGATAAGTTTCCAAAACAGTGATTTTATATATTTAAATATCCCGCTAAGCATTGCACTTAAAAATATGAAAGTTTTTGCAAATGAATTTTCAGAGCAGGATGAACATTCCAATAACTGGAAGTTTTATCACACGGGAATTGTATAAAATGTTTATTTCTTTATTTCTCATGTATACGAACCTCAAGCAAATTTTGATATTATAAGTAATTGCACATCATTTGAAAACTTTTTTTCCAATTGAAAGTATGTTTTTAAAGTCAACGGTTGCAAAGATATCTTCTGTACAAACAATGTGGGAGACCCTGTATAAAGGGTAAGACCCAGTCACAAAATCGATTAATCTATTTATCACCATTGTCACATTTTGCTTATGCAAATTTTAATTTGATTTTGAATTTGGATTTCCCCCAAAAAAACAACCTTCACCACCTTTAAAATAAAGAAGACAACAGAAAATTTCGACTCACTCGGAGATTATATAGGCTCACAAGATGTAGCTTATACGTAAAAGTTGAAAAGTCTTAGTGCCGCACATATATGAAATCTCGCATGTATAAAAGAAAAGACTGTATAAAAAAAAATAAAAGTCGTTAAAAGCCCGACAAAAACTTTCATGAGGCTCTTCGCGGCGTTATCTTTATTGTAGAGTCTTGGTTGTGAAGATGGCAACGAGTATACACATGGCAAGGTAAACTTAATGCGAAAAAACGTTTTCCTCTCTCTACACTCCATACGTCCTATAACACTATAGTAAATAGACTTCTTCCAAAAAGTTTATGGGTTTCTGTCTCTAGGAAACAGCACAACGAAATAGCCGTGAAAGCCATAGAATTGACGACTCGTCCTAAAGAGAAGAATGGGATAAGAAAGAGACAAAAAGGGAAGTCATATACCGCTTCAATACAGAAATATGATTCAGAACTTCCACTCGCTATTCTAAATAAAAATATAGAAAAAATTCTTTTTCGTATATAAAAATCGTCTATATTCAAGGTTTTCGGTAAGTTGAAAATTCTTACATATGAATTTTTTTTATTTTTGTTTTTTTTATCTGATTAAAATATTTTGTTAGGTCATTTCAATTCTAATTAAAGTCTAAAAAATATTTTTCTTTCAAAAACAAATATTAGGTGCACAACGATTTAATTACCTTGTATTTGAAAGTTTCATCAGCTCTATAATATTTATTTATCTTACAAAAAAAAAATCATAATTTATTTTATACATTTTTAAGAAACATTTTCTAAAAGCAATGTTTCACTGCCTTACAATATTGTATGATGCAGTTAACATTTTTACAGCAGAGAAACATTCAACCGACTTTAGCTTGAAATAAAAAAATAATTAATTGATTAATTAATAATTAATAACTAACTAATACCTAATTAATAACTGACTAATACCTAATTAATAACTAACTAATACATAATTATAATTAATATCTGATGACAAGCGATACATTCGAAAATAAGAAGTCAAGATTTCGCAGCCAAAAAAATTTCTAAATCAGAAATTTTGCAATCATTTGCAAAAAAAAAATATCAAATTTTATATTCATTGCCTGAAATATTTTTCAGATCTAAAATATTTCTTCCACTCACAAAAAAAAATTAATCCATTTTTTGTATTTGTCCCAAAAAATATTTTTCAAATCAAAAGTTTTGCCTTTATTCGCAAACAAAAAGTCGAATCAAAAATTTTGCATTCATCCGCAAACGAACGAAAAAAGCATTCGGAAAAATAAACTGAACTAACGACACAATTTTTTTTCAATAATTTAATGTGAGTGACAAGGTACTGTATATTAAATTCAAAATACAAATACCAAGGCCACAATAGGCAAATTGCCCAACGAGGTGGCTAAAAAGATATCCATGATCGATGTCAAAAACCTACTTTATACTTCTGCAGTTGTGAAGAGAAATAAGTTTTGGATTTTTTGGACTCGTAATTTTGAAAAATAGTTGCCTCAAAAGTTAAGAAAAGCTTCCGATTATATGCAAATTTTGAAGATTGCGTCCATATGACGAATCAGAGACGTGATAGTATAAAAGTGGAAAGCTATCGGATTGGTTTTCATTAAAAAAATTTCCGAATTCGTCGCATATTTTGTGCGATGAAATCATTCGAGCACTTCATTTGAAAGCAAACAGAAAGGCTGTAAAAGGCATTGCTGTTGCTTTGATCTGGTCGAAATGAAGTGTCTAATGCGTGTTGACCCAACGTGTGTCCCAAAAGGCAAAACCTAGTTGTGGTAGGCAACGCAGTACAAATTTGCGCGGAAACAAAACCGTTGAAAGATTGGCTTCAACGCAGAAAATGACATTGCATGAAATTACGAAAGGTCCTTGAAGTGAAAATTTCAACATTTACAGTTCCCGCTTGTATTTGATTCATAAAAGAGAGTTAGGAAATCAACTGTCACTAGCAAGCACCAAAGAGAAGTGGAGAAGAAAGACTGGAGAAACCGCGAGACACCCAGGCTCTGTCGCAAGAATGGTATGGGAAGCATTTGCTTCTAATGGTTCAGTAATTGTGAGCTTTGTACTGTTAGATCCGACCGTCCATGTACGGTCCCATTCAGTGCACACGAGCTCCAAGGAAAGATTGAGATATTCGTTTCCTTTGTAGTCTAGTGGTCTGAGACGTTCACATGGAAAATGAAAAGCAGTGGGTTCGATTCCCTGCGAGGGCAGTTGAATTTTCTCTCTTTCCTAAATATATCTCTTCGCATCAGCCAACTGTTAAAAACCTTCGTATGGATAGCTTCTCGATTTATCCCATTATGTCTGTCGTACTTCTTTTTAAAGATGTTACTGTTATATACTGTTATTACGTTATAATTCACGACTCCCGGAGGTTAGCTATTCCGTTTAATATCTACCCTAATACAGGAAAACTCTCAGCGACACCACAGCCCTTACTGAACGATGCTGGTGTTCGAGGCAGTTTATTGATGGTGTATTAATAACGCATATGGCATGGTCCACCCTATCCATCCCGTTGAAAATGTTAACCCCCCGACACTGTTTACATTGTTTCTCTAATGTGAACATAATCAAATCCTTCTTCGTAGCTCAAGCCTTGTGTACCAACAACAGAGAGCACGCGTAGCTCTTTCTCTTTCTATCCGAACACTGCCCAAGCTCTATCGGCGTTAACCAATTTTAGCCATTGCCCCTGTCGAGAGGCGGGGCAGTGTCGGAGAACACTCTATTAAACAAAATTAAATGCACTTACATAGAATTAATATATAAAAAATATTATAGCACAAAAAAATGAAAAAAAAATTATGAATAAATACAGTAGAATCCTGTTTTAACGAATACCGTTATAGCGAAAATCTCGTTTAAACGAACACTTTTCTAATCCCCCAAATAAGTTCACGAAGGAGAAATGCAAATTGCCCGAATTCCTTTAAAACGAAATTTCGTTATACCGAAGTGATTTCTCCGGTCTCTTGGAGTTCGTTATAACGGGATTCGACTGTACAAAAATACAAAAACAAATAAAAATACAAAAACAAATAAAAATACAAAAACAAATAAAAATACAAAAACAAATAAAAATACAAAAACAAAAACAAATAAAAATACAAAAACGACTCTTCTCTGCACCCCCACAACCAAGTCTATGTCCCTTCTGTAGGTATTATCCCCAAAATGTTTCGGCATACTCCAGTCCAACACGAGCTAACCCTCCGAAAGGAGGAAGACAGTGTTAAGGGGAACGAGAAGTAGCCTTTCATATACATATATGTACATATAAATACATATATTTAATCTTACATTATACTTTATTTTTATTGGTAAAATTCACATGCGCTGTTGTAAAAGGTAAAACATAAAATGAAATACTTAATTAGCCACTTGCCTGATATGATTTCAATATTATTCTGCACAGAAAAAATGTCGGAATTATTTTATTTTTTTCATTCTATTCATATGTCTATGAATAGGAATAACAGACAATTACAGAAAAAATCGTACTTAATTTTTTAATTTAAAAATTCTTAAAATTTTGATTCACGTGTTAACTTTTTTTCAAATTTAAAAAAAAAATTGAAAAGCTCTTTTTTGTTTATTTTTTTTGCATGGAATATGAATAACCTAGTTTTTAGAGAGATTATGTGACTGAACTACATTATACTTGTATGTATCTATGTAAAGGACCGTAAGTCAGCAAAATTTCGTCATCTCTGCCCCCCTATTTCCTGTCACATATTGGTGGGATCAGAGACTGTACACGGGGGATGTGAAGCCCCCCTGGGCCCCCCCCCCTTTCCCGTGTACAGTCTCTGATCCCACCAATATGCGATCACCAATCAAAATTGCGAAATAAAATACCTTTATATGTTATTATAATACAAATACAAATACAACGCCACAACAGGCAAAATGCCCAACGAGGTGGCTGAGAAAAAAATGCCCATAAAAATATGGATGTCATATATTTCCAAAAAAAAAATATAGCAACCCAATTAAAAAATCAATTTCTGTTAATTTAAATGCTATCCCAAGGCTAGGAACTCAAAATTTCCTTTTAAGAAATTCATTGTGACCCACTCTCTAAGCCATATAATGATAAATCCTTGGCCCGTGGACCAAATGTGAACCGGGGGGGTTTATCTGATGGGCCTGCTCCCTCAAACCTAATTTTGTAAAAATGAACTAAGCGGTACATTTACAAATCGCTTATGTGACCCATGGCACAAATTCCAGAGCATTTAGGCTGCCCGTGGTACACTTTAGGATCACTCAAGTAGGCCCGTGGCACATTTTTCACATCACACAAGTAGGCATGTGGCGCATTCACAGATCACTTAAGTGACCCGCGACACAGTTCCAGAACACTTAAGCGATCCGTGGCACATTTAGAAATCCCTTGAGTGACAGTGAGCGATCCCCAGTGCGGCTCTACATCACTCAACTTACCTCCGGCCCATTCCCAGATTACTTAAGTGATCCGTGGCATAATTACTGATCACTTGAATGATGCGTGGCACAGTTCAAGAGTACTTAAGCGTCCCAAACACATTCCTAGATCACTTGAAGGATCCACGAAACATTTGGAGATCACTAAAGTGGCTCTCTAGGAGACTTATGAATAGGGAGATTGTTAGTTCAAGTACCCACAAACCGCAATTCAGGATGCCATTAGGAATATTTCATATTTTTATAAAGGGTGGTTGATGACGTAAGCATCATCCAAACCCCCGTAATTTCCCCCCCTAAATATATTACAAGATTGTGTATCTAGATATCATCATATTGCTGTTGCATGAAGCCATATCGTTTGTGCACATTTAGTTGAATGTTTACTTTTCGTTAGCGGCCTCTAGGGACAAAGATTACGATGCCCGTGCTACGCTTGGGCAAGTCAATTTCAGGAAACGCATCCCGTGTCTGACGTGACAAGTCAGGCAAGTGGTTAAGAAACCGAACCCTCAATGCCTGGAATCAACGTCAATCTTCCCATTGAAGGCAATGTAGCACTTCCATCTAGTGGGAATTGATTTAAAAGTTCAAGCATCACGTGTTTTTTCTTCCTTTTTTTATAATTCTGCTTTTTAATCAAAAATGATGAATAAATTACTTTTTTTTATGAATTGCAACATCATCAATAATAAATAAAAGTTTTAAAAGAAAATGGTTATATATAAGATTAAATTTAATTAATAAGTGTCAACTGAATAGTTTAACGTCTATCTAGTGCTGCGAACTTCCATCAGCTGTATCGATGGTGTTCGACCTTAAAAAGCGTACCCTGTTTTATTAGTTCGTCCCGTCCAATAGGACACGCGACTATCTCCGATGATCAGACGCCGCGAGAGTCGTCCTGTTCAGTATTTACTTTTTCTATGAGTGTTATCAGTCCCAGTCGTAATCATTACGCTTTTATTGTTTCTAAACCACGTGATAAAAGTTAATTGAGTTAGTTGAAGATTAACATAAAAACAATGAGTAAATTAATATTAAGATTTGTCCTCCAATTTTAGAGTTTGCCAAAACAAGAGAAAAGAAAAATTGCAGTGTCCTCTCGGGACGAAACGACAAAAACATATTACATCAAAAACTATTTACAAACTGCAACTTGCATATGTTTAACAACAAATATACAAAATTTAGTTAAAGAGCGTACGGGCCACTGTAGTGATTTGAAAAGGATTCGTGGATCATTTAATCAAGTCACATAAGCGTTTTGTTTTATAAATGTGTCGCGGTTCGCTCAAGTGCAGTATTAAAGTACTTCACTAAGTTAAGAGATCTAGAATTCAAGTGCTCAGCAAAATTACTACCTATTCCACTTCAAAAAGGGAAAATTAATAAGATTTCGTTTCGCGGAAAAGTGATAAAAAAATCAAATACTTTCACATTTATTTATCAAAAGTGGCGAATCATGCATTTATCATACCTCTATTTCGTAAATACGAAAACTACGTATCCCTACTGATGGCCATAGAAGTTTAAAATTTCTCGGGTCATGTGGTTTAAACAAACAAGTTGTATTTTAAGCGCATCATTAAAACTAAGTGTTTTTGAACAATAATAAAATCATTTCTGATATTTATCAAATTCATCAGGAAGTCACTGCTTTAGTTTCCATTAGCAATGCATAAAACTACATTTTTTTTAATTTTTTTTCATGGGTTGGATATGCTTAGAGGAAAAAATTAAAATTCTTGCATCTGTATACGAAAATCTTTGATTCTCTGGTGAATGCAGCTGCGAAGAAATTAAACTTCTGCGTGATTTTGATCAAGAAATCTGAGTTCAAGGTTACTCATACACTGTACGTACGCGTCAAATTAAAAATATGAATCTTTTGTCATCAAATTGTTTCTCCTGTGTTAAACTGTAAATGTTAGTGGATTATAAATGACTGTTGCTTGATAAATCGATATTTATTTATTTACAATAACCCCAGAAGGCATGAAATGCACTTATACTGGAAGAAAAAAAAAAAATAATAATAATAGTCAGTACGGGAAGCACTTCGCATACGGAGCCAGGTCGAAATCCCCAATAGTGGAAGCAAATCTTGCGTAGGAGGCACATACAAGTTCTGATGGAAGACTGTTCCATATTCTCGCCACACGGCATCTATATCCGTGGAAAAAGCAATCCCTTCTGGCCGTTGGTATTCTTATTTGGAAGCGATGCCTACGTAGGTTAACTCGCCTGTCTATGATCTCAAAGAAAGGCTCTCTCGATGGTAGATAAACAATTTGGTGGACTAGTTTATAGCACATCTTCAGATCTGCAGCGATTCTACGCCATTCCAGTGAGTGTAAACCCAGAAATTGAAGTCTCTGGCAATAAGATAGACCGCTCATGCCAGGTATTCGTTTAGTAAACGACCTCTGTGGCTTTTCGAGGAGCTGTATGTCCTTGATTTTGTAAGGGCTCCATACTTGCGAACAGAACTCCAGAGTCGGGCGAACGTACACACAGAAAGCATATGACAACGTATGCGCATCACACTTACGGTATACCGTACGTAACAAGTATGAAATTCTATTAGCTTTGCAGACTATGCCATGATAATGATCAGTGAAATCCAGAATGCGGCTCATTGCAATACCTAAATCCACGCATGTATCCAATTGCTGTAACGTTTCATTACCTAGTTGGTAATATTCAGGATCGGTGCGTCTACCTAAATGCATCGATCCACTTTTTGATAATGAAATAGGTAGCTTATACTGACAACTCCACTGGAAAAGTTGTTGGCATGCAATTCTTAAGCCCCTAGTGTTTTCACCTGGAGAGAATAACTTCACGTTATGTCGTATAATGTTTGAAAATAAAAAAATTACATAAATAAACCTCGATTTGTATAAAGTATTATGTCAACAATTTTTAACTTTTTTTATATAACATGAGTGAATTTTTTAGACTAATCTCCGGGTGCCTGAATTCAAATATGAATGTGAAAAAATCTCCATCACGTGTTACAGTTTGTTCCCATACGTATGATGGTCATTTTTTGAAATACACATACACTATGAAAAGCTTCCGTATCTTGAAAATGGAGGTAATTGGCATATTCTTTATAACAAATTATAACGCATTTGTTGCAATAGTTATTTTATCACATTCATACATCATTATATATGAAATAACAAAAAAAGGTTCTTTCTTTAATCACGAAGTGATTTATCAATCAGCTATTTTAATCACGAAGTGATTAAAATAGCTGATTAGGGTATTTTATTAGTCTTTCGAATTTATTTTTTTTCAAAAATATTAAAAAATATTTTTACGTTTCGATAGTCTTGGGAGGGGCATAAGCGCTCACGCCCTGCTGCGTACACCTCTGATCAGCCCCAATTTAATGTGAAGTGGTAGCAGCCAAACCTATTTGGAACTGTAATGCATCTGTGACACATTGACTTAGCTCCATATATTTACTTAAGTGTACTACATAAACCCTGTGTTTCAGTTAAAGAAACGGAGATTCCTGCTGAATCTAGAGATAGATTCCGGTGTTGCCATTCCCCATGTTTTAGATGGCAAAAAACAGAAATATGATTTCTATTATCATTTCACACCTATAGCCTAAATATGTGAATTTTGAAAGTTAGTCAAAATTAAATACCATGTAACAAAAAAAACTAGACATGATAGCCATTTTTTAATGTCAGATTTGGAATCAGCAAAATTTAATTAAGAACAACAGCTAAAATTTTCTACGTTGGAAAAACCTTGTAGACATGTGAATAAAGATTAATAAATATACTCATAAAAATTCCCCGTTTAAGGCGTTTTCCCGCTTACGACGTTTTGTAATACCTTTTTATTAAAAACAAAAAACGTTATAAGCGACATCTTCTGCATATGCTGTATAATGATACATACTGAAGTAATCAGAGACACTCTTCTCACGTGTCACCGCTAAGTTTATTAAGATTAATTTGAAAATATGATACTTAGCTTTTCGTGGACTGGACAAGGATGAAAAAAAAAACTTATGAAGCTTAAAAACGAAATTTCCATAATTACAAGAAAATATTTTCATTTGTTTTCAGGATGAAGAACCACTAAAAAAATAAAAAAAATTTTAATTTTCATGAGTGCTATTCAAAAGAAAGAGAAAAACAATTAAATTCCCTTCTTGTTCTCAAATTAAGATTAAAAACTTGAAGTGACTATAATAATTTATCACGATGAAAATGCTGTGTGTGTTTTATTCTAATTTTTATCATTACCCATTTTTTTTTAATTGTCTATGAAATTACGGGTTTGAAAGCCATTGCATACAAATTGCATAAGAGCCACATTTTGAAACTTAGAAACATTCCTTGAAGATTTTCCAAAATTATATCGGGTACGTAATGATCATTTTCCATCAGGTAAGAAACGTATAAGACTACTTCTAAACGTATAAGCTTACGTAACTATAGAAAGAGAACATGATGGTGAAAATACGATTATTATTAGATAATTACTATTTATTCGATTAGTATAAACTATCAGAGATTTTTTTTTTATACTTCTATAATACTGTGTAATACTATTTCAATTCATAATACTGTATAATACTATTTCAATTCATAATACTGCATTTCCCTACTTCAATCCATGGATGTGAATCTCACTACCTTCAGAAAAAATAATTTACCGTATTATCCCCGTATGTTTAAATTTGATTCACCAAAAATGAGATCTTTAGAAATGGAAGGGGTTAACGGTTACTGTTGTTGTAGAAAAAGATGTAGATTTTTTTTCTATTGTCCATCTATACATCATCTATAACTCTTCAAAAAACATTATTTTCTACAAATTAATTTTTTAAATAGTTATTCCCATTTTAATCTCACTCGCCGTGGAAGTTCAAAATGCAATCAATGATCGAAATGTAATCATAACCCACTTTGTATTAGTTTTCACTACAGTGTGTCATAAAATACAAATCTAAAATTTTATACGGTGGCAATTAGAAAGCTGTTGCTCTGTCTGTCCTGTTGAGGCCAACAAAAAAAAGTTCCATGTTTCCAGGTGTAATATTTGTTAATATATTTGATCCAAAAAAATCGGAGAAAAGTTGGGAAAGAACAGCATAAAATAACGGACAACGCTCCTTTTCCTCCTTTATGCTGTTCTTTCCCAACTTTTCTCTAATTTTTGAATTCCAATATCTCATCGAATATTGTAGTTAAAAACGTAAATTATTTTTTGTTGGCCTCATGAGAGACAAAATTTCTTCTTTATAAGAAATGGATTTGAATAAGTCACGGGCATGCCTATTTAAAAAAAATCATGCCGTTGGCAACAACTTCCAAATTGGAAGTTAAAGGATGGAAGGGGGTTTCATAAAAATTTAGATTTTTTATTTTACTGCACTGTACTAGTTTTGAGAGTAATTTTGAACATTTTTAAATTAGAACTATACCTCAACGACGAACGGTTGATGAAATAAAGGCCGAATTGCAACTTTTAGAGGACACTGCATACAATCCGCACTAAAAAAAGTCCAATATTATCTAACTTTCGATGCAAAAAAATTCAATAACTGCACTATCAACCAATATTTCAGTATATATTAAAATGCGATATAAAAAGTTTATAATCACTCGGACTTCGATTGGAGCTGATTCAATGGAATATTAAATGTCGCAATTCGCTATCGTCCAAAAAATGTAATAATAATAATAATTGCATTAAAACCATAACGCTGTCGAATCGAGTAACGACAAATTTTTCAGAATTTGTAAATTTTAATCTTTATACTAATTAGATCGGTCCGTATCGTTTTAAAAGTAGACTTCTTGAAAAAATCAGGTAAGAAAGTATTCAAAGACAAGGACTAAGTGATACCAAACTCAGGAAACCTCAGAACGTTCTCTGCTACATTAGTCGGATGTTTTACACACCTGGGTCACATATTCCTAAAGAAGGTCAGTAACAAAAAAATACTGCAAAACACAAACAAATTTTCCAGAAGAAAAAAACTCGTATATAATCTGAAACATTTTTTATATATAAGGGGGAAAAACATTCTGAATTTTTTTTTCATTCAAAAATAATGTAAGTATGGACAAAAATAAAAGTTGTCTTCTTTATGCTCCGGAAATCAAGCGATCCCTTGAGTAGAATACTGTATTTATATATTTATATATATTGTATTTTTTTCATCCTTCTTTCTTAATAAACTATTCTATTCTATTATATTTGCCGAGTTCTTTACTCCGTTCTCAAATCGTATAGGGATACGTTATGTCCTTCCCACTGAGCGTGTGAAAAATGATACTAAATTGATGAGACAAACTTTAATAAGAAGGGATATAAGACACCTAAAGCAAGCATTTTTTTTGTCATAGAGTGAATGGTCAGATCGTAATAGCAAAAGCGGTAGAGGTTGTTTTTAGATTGCACAACGGCGCTTCATCAAAAACGAGTACGTATCATATTTTTCCAACGAATTTGCTGTGATATGATCAATATCATCTGAGGGTTGCAAGAGGTTTCAATGTGGTAGCCCCCCCCCCCATCCCCCATGGTGCAACCTCTCTAGCGGTGTAATGACTTGTGTAACTCAAAATTTACCACAAGTCACTATACCGCTTGTCATTGTTTAGTTGCCGGTCTTTGAAACTCTGCATCTCGAATCTGATCCGAAGGTGTATATGCTCCTCGAATTGTTGATAGCGCATATCGCAAAAATGCTTGTTTAAGAGACATATCACCTCTTAACGTTTCGTATACGGAGTTGGCCACGAATAGAGTATTAGTTAAAGGATAAATTTTTCATACAAATAATTCCTTGTGAGCAAGCATAGACTGCAAGAGGACCCGGTTCGATTCCCAATGGAGGCAAAGAACTTTTTTTTCCGAAGCTCATCTCTGCACTAATATCAAAAATACCTTTTTTTATATTCGAGACTTGTTTTCGTGTTTTCTTCGACCTTACAAACAAGGCTCGTTAACACTGTTCTCTATTAGGAATCAGCCGAGACCACCAATTATTGGCGTTTTAGCTGAGGTATCATTAGAATCGAGCGAGTTATAACCGAGTTTAACATTATTTTTTAAAATACTTGAAACGATGGCAATAGAATTTACCATTGCAAATTTTTATGCAAAATGTATTATTTATATAAATAAGTCTGATAGAGAGTTATCGTAATTTATTCCATGTCAACAGCCACCAAAGTCAACCCTATTCACCTAAGAGATCATAATCGACTTACAATTCCTAAACATTAGCATCGTCATAATCACATAAAATAGCCCGAACTCTCTTTTAAAACCACAAAATTCAATTAAAGGATATCAAAAAGAAATTAAAGAAAGATTAAACTGATATTCATAAAGATAAAAATCGACTTAATGGACGGGGGTTCGAATGATAACGCATTTTGAAGGGGAAAAAGTATTAAAAAAAATTATGATGATGACTGTAAAATTACAGTCATCTTGGGATCATAAAAACTATAAACGATCCGGTATTTCACTAAAGTATAAGGAAAAAGTGCATTTTGTTCTTCCCCAATCTCGTAATAATATCGTTAGATTTTTCAAGAGACTATCTAAATTTAATTTTTTTTCCTAGACAGGCAGAATATCCAGATTATACTACAGAATAAAAAATCAAAATTTATGCGAATTTTTCTGAAAAAAAAAAATCTCTAAATGACAGAGATTTTTTCCAGATTTTACTAAGAGCTCTTGCAGAAAAGCCTTGGGATTTCCATTCGAGTGGATTTGAACACGACATGTTTATTCTACCCTCCGTCTATCCCGTAAGATACTTGGGATGAAAAACAAAAATGGAATTGGATATCATCTTGACTCTAGAAGACACTCTAAACGGAAAAGGTTTATGTTCAAGCAGGAGAACATAACGTTATCCCAATACGATTTTGAGAACACAGTAAAGCACTTAGCCAAATATAAAAGCCCGCAACTTTTAACATTGACTATACTTGTATTATTATGCATAAAAAAAACAAACAAAAATTTTCTTAAAAAAAGTTTTTTTGATTATATGAGATTTATAAATAGTTTCGAGTCATTCGGAATTTTTATTATATAACGAGAGAATTCTGTTTTGAATGAAATGAGAATAGTTTAGAATATGGAAGTAGATTGGAATGAGAAACTGCGATTTATACTTGAATTTTGTATTAAAGGATTTCCACTTTTCGAGGAAAGTAGTACAGTAGGATTATTTCTTCGTATTTCTTACCTATCTAAAATGTATGACTAAGTACATGAATTACGTATTTTAGGCCAGATTGAAAATATATTAAAAATATTGAGAGTTGTTTATAGAATGGTTATATATTTTTAGTGAAATACCCTGACAAAATTTAAATTTTATACTCATGAATATGATCGTGATCGATCGATATGATATGATCGTATATCGATATGATACTATCGTGATATATTATGAAAAGTTTCCTCTTTATAAGAAATGGATTTGAATAAGTCACCTGTTCAAAAAAAATCATGCCCGTTGGATGATTGAAAAATTGAGGGTTCTTCTTGTATGGGCAGACGGATTGAAAGATCGCAAAAGAAAGCGGCTTCTTTGACTTAGGTTTGGAGATTAGAAAGTACTAGTCATTCCATTTGACCAGCCTTCCTATACCTTCCAGCCTCCAACATTTGATAATCGATGCCAATGATGGAGCGGCCACACTACTCACCCTCGAAATGTCTTTGGCCAGCCTTCACATAAGTGTGTCTCTGGCTTTATCGTATTAAATTGTTCTGGAAGTCAAGGAATATTGGACCAGCTGGGCCCCACACACACACACACAGGTGTAGCACATACATTCTATACCACTGGTGCTTCGTTGCAGCAGGAGGAAGCAAATATTCACGAATGACTATTGGACCAAGCTGGGCATGAGTGTAGCCTCAACTATATTCACTGGTGAGCATATTTCATTGGGGAAAGTAAAATATTGGGATCCTAAATGCCAGAAAGTAACATTTATTACCAGTGAAATTATCTCAGTTTTCGCTAAATTTATTCAAAAATCGCCAATGAGCAAGAAATAACGGTTAACTGGAAATCTGCAGTGAATTAAAATGAATTTCAAGCAGGAAGTCAATAAATATGTGTGACGAATATTTTTTGTCACGATTAACATTCATAAGTTATGATATCTTTCTTCATACACGATTTCAATAAAGATTATAAGTTCAAATATAAGATTTGTTTGAAAAAATGGGGCATTTTTTGTTGAAATGAGAGGATACCTCTCAAAAATATTGATAAATTATGGGATGTCCAGTTGAGAAAATTGTATAGTCACCTTAGTAATACGGGGTATCTCATAAATTCGTAAATAATTTAAAAATTCATAAAAATTTAATTACTTCATATATTTGAATACGGTTTGCGAAAAAGTTATTCTCACGAACGCGGATGATGTGTTGTTGTTGTTTTTTAACAGAAAGAAATATATATCTAAAATTTTTGTCGATAGAAGGCACTGCACGAAAGCAAATCACTAGAAACATGCACATGAAAGTCTTGTAAAATGCCGGGAGTACGATTAACTAATTTCTGAATTTTCCTGTTATTGGCACTTACATAAGGTTTTAATTGGGATGTTGGCATTGGTGGATAAAGCGCCATTGGTGAAGTTGTTCCACCGCAGCCGCGAATCACTGGCTGAAGCTTCACGAACGTTTCGATCTCGAAAATATTGAAGAAATGGTTTTTGAAGGAATTCTGTGAATTGCTTTTGTGTAATACCTTCTATCTGCAAATAATTTAAACTGAATTTTTTTTTTCTGTATTGAAACCCCCACCCCCGTGAGAATAAATTTTAGCGAACCACATTCAAATACTGTATGCCAATTCCTTCAATGTTTATGAATTTCTAAATTATTTACAAATTTATGGGACACCCTGTAAATCATGCCTTTAGTTATGTTTAGTGTGAGGCAAATTTATGTCATGTACGTTGTGTTATACAGGGTGAATAGCAAACAGTGGGTTCGCATTTTACTGGCGAACCGTTGTTTTTAGAGGTATACTTCCAATTAGAAAAAGTTTCCAAATAACGTGTTGTATTCAAATGCGTTGTTGCAAGCAATAATACAATTATGCTGCAAGTTGTATAGTTGGAGGGAATATGGGGAAAACAACATTAAGAGAGACAGGGAAACAACATTTCTAACAGGGTATTTGAGCACAGGTATACGTATAAAAAGTTCATCTTTTTTTATTTTGATAACTAAACAACCCCTTGCAATATGAATGCCATATCTGAGTGCTACACGTTATTGACAAAAACTTTTTCTAAGTGAAGGTACGCGCCCCTACATCAACGGTTCTTCAGTAAAATATGAACACCCCATTTTTATGGTCATCTTTTTCTAGATACCTCGTTGGGCATTTTGTCTGTTGTGGCCTTTGTGTTTGTATTTGTTTGCTATGCATCCTGTACGTACGTTAGATACTATGTTATAAATATATAATTATAATTTTATAATTATATATATAATTTATATAATAATATAATTATAAAATATAAAATTATAACGCACCAACCTCTCGATGAGTATGAAAAACAAGCCTGCCGTTCGGAATCGGCAATAAATTGTAGGTCCCGGTCTAATTAGCCCTCGTGTGCAGAAAATGACCGTGGTGCGACAAAAATGATCAAATGATCAAATGTTATAAATTATGGGCGTTTTTCGTGTTAGCATAAAAACAGCGTTTCCCATCCTTTTATGCTTCAAGTAGCCCCAGGAAATATATGGGAGGCTTGCGTACCCTTTTATATGTGAAGAAGGTTTTGCGTATCTTTAGGAATATGAAGCGTCGGGGATACGCAGGCCTCGTGCATATCCCCAGACGTAAGAACGAGACTTGCATATACTCCCAAAAATGCTCATGAAGCTTGCTTATCGTTAGCACTTTCTCATCATTTTACTCGTTTTCCCCCTTTATTGCTGGTATTTGTAATTTCCTATGCATTCTATACGTTTGAAAAAGAATAAGAATTTTTCAATAGGGATTATACAACCTCTGACAATAAAGTTCGGTGAATAGTCCTGTAACATTAACGTAGATGAAATGTTAACGAAAGTTACCTTACTGTCCTTCGAAATAGTCACCTCCCATTACTATGCACCGCTGAGATCTCGTATACATGTCCTGGAAACTTTGCAAGAAGTCTTCTTTTGGGTTGGAGTTCAAAAGCATCGTCACGTTTCGTTGGATGGATGTCAGGAATATCGTCAAATCTCTTTCCTTTCAAAGCGAGTTTGAGTCGTGGGAATAGGAAGAAGTCTGGAGGATTGAGATCTGGCGAGTATGGTGGATGTTCAGTTTGCACCACCCCCCTTTTTTGCCAGGAACTGTTTGACGATATTGGCTGTGTGAGGGCGAGCATTGTCGTGAACAAGAAACCATGAACCTTGTTGTGCGTACTGAGGTCGTACCCTGCGTAGACGTTTAATGAAACGGGTCAAAATTTCAATGTACCTTGCAGCATTCATCGTCGTTCCCTCGGGTAGAAATTCCTTGTGGATAATGCATTGACTATCAAAAAAGGTGATTAGCATCGTTTTGATGCGTGATTTTTCTGCTCTGACCTTTTTCTGACGAGGTGATGCAGGAGAACGCCATTCCATGCTTTGCCGTTTCGTTTCAGGGTCGTACCTGAGACACCAGGACTCATCCTCAGTGATAATACAGTTCAAGAAATTTGGTGTTGCATCCGCCGTTTCGACAAAATCCTGTGAAGCCTGTAAACGTGCCTGCTTCTGATCGTCAGTCAAGTGATGTGGCACAAGACGACAACACACCTTTCGCATCCCTAAATTCTGGGTAACGATTTGTCGCACGGATTCACGGTTAATCTGCAGTTCATCAACTATCATGCGCACACTTTAAATTGATCTTTTGTTCGTTCATTTTCCTGTTCTCAGTTAAGAACCAACGCACTAAACAAGCACTTTGTAAAACAAGTCTTTCACGGAACACAAACGACGCTCAACTGAACAACGGTGGCGGCAGATGGTTAACACCTGCCGCTACGCATGTGCAGCGTTTTGCTTCGCCAGTGTTGCCAGATCGGCCGTTCTGACTTCATTCACCGAACTTTATTGTCAGAGGTTGTATATAGACAGCTCTGCAGATCATAGTACAAAAAATGTATAGCATTTTTCCCCGAAATGTGGAAATTTGCATATTCGATAATATTCTCCACGACCGATTGTAGCCAGGAAATTATGATATTTTTCGTACTTTCCTGAATAACCCGTATCATCTCTCGTACCACAACTCAAGGTTCCAAATACCACTGTTTGGGAACACCTGCATTAGGAAAAAATCGTAATTTTTCGTAACGCTGTATTTTAAGAAAGGTGCGTATTATGGGAAAATAGATTAGTAAGAAATGAATAATAAAATAAAGAAAATTATATAAAAATAAGAAAATATAAAGAGAATAACAAATAAGGAAATATAAAGAATAATAAATACAAAATATATAAGAATATATTATAATAAAAGAGAGAGAGAGAGATGAAAATTACTATATTTTTCTTTCACTAAAACCAGTATTTACGGGTCTTGCTGATACTCTTCACATGGGAATACTTATACAATACATAATGTATAATATAAAATTTTACTATATAATGAAAAGTATTAAAATTTCCTGAAGAAGTTTTCAAGTTTAAAAATTTTAAATTGGCTTTACACTGAAATTCATCTAATCCAGAAAAAAAATTTTACAAAAATGTGAATATGTCAAGTTGAATGTGATAAAACTATAACATGAAGAAAAATATTCTTTTCGCATATCGTATTTTAATATTTTTTTATACGAATATTCACTATTCAAGAAAACATTTGTTATAAAAAAAGAAAAACAAATTTAAAATTATATACGTATACACTGCAGATATATTTTTACAGTTCAATTTTTCCACACCGAAGCAGCTTATGCTTTATTAAATAAGTTACGGTGTTTGCCCGGAAGGATGAATACTTATCTTTTTCGAGAAATTCGCCATTTTCTGAGAGAACGTTCTATCTAATCAATAAAAAAAGCGAATAAGATGAGTTCCCATTGTGGAAATACTCGTTAAAAAATACATTGCGTTTGCAGAAAGCAATGTCTATGAGGGAGTATATTATTGGTATTTTCCACACAGAGCAACTGGAACGCGAGAGGCCATTTAGGGTACACAAATACTTATTTTCTAAACAAATCAGATCAAACCCGGAACACTGCAATGCGCAAACTTTGGAACTAAAAACTGATTTGTGATTTGCTTGTTACGATTAGTACTATTTATTCAGAACTAAATACTCTATTATTAGTGCTGCAATTATTAATGCTGTTCTATTATTATTATAATCATCATCATCATCACTTTTTTTTAAAGATAGCGATTTCCAGATTGACAGATTCAATGCTTACGTACATAGCGCTACTGTAACTAACATGTATGCTCAACAAAAATAACTACATGTTCATAAGTACAATATATTCTTTGTTATCTGAATTAAGAACCAGAGAATAGTTGGGAAAGAACAGCGTAAACTAACGGATACACAACGCTACTTTCCCCTCACTTTTCTCCGATTTCAATGTTCAAATACCTCAGTCAATATTGTACTTCGCAACGTGATTTTTTTCTCCTTTCTTTTGGTTTCCCGAAGAAACATTGACCGGTGACAACCCACTTCAGAAAACTTCGGAAAAAAGCCCGCGAGTGGCGTGGTGGTAAAATGCTCATCTACCACCGTGAAGTTTGCTGTCATGGTCCCAGATTCAAACCCGAGGGAGGATATAGATAAGATGTTTTCCCCTCACGAGCTTGAGGCGAACGCCGATAGACAGCGCCTTCATTTCCAACCCATCCCATTAACGGCAGTAAATTGCAATGTAGCGATATGACCAGAGTTGGTGTTTGTTGAAGTAGGGTGTCTATATAAGAAGTTAATTTTTATATTTTAATAACTATGCAACCTCTTGCAACATGAAAATGACGTATCTAACGTTATATTTGGCTACATTTTTCCTAATTGGAAGTACACCTCTAGGATCAGCGGTTCTCCAATAAGATGCGGCAAGGGGTATTGTCTAGTCACCCTGTATATTGCTGGTGAGAAATAAATTCAGGGAAACAATTACTATTCCATGAAGCACGATTAATGTAAATACATAAATATTCTAGGGATTAAAAAAAAGCCTATTTATTTTATCATGTTTGTCTTTTCCGTGGGCTTTGACTGGTTTGTGTATTTATCGATGTGAATTTCCCAACGGTGGAATTCAAATTTTATTATTTATTATGTTAAAAAAAAACGAATTTTTGAATTCTACGGAAAGTGGAAATCGGAAAAAAAAGAGGGAATCTAAGAAATTGTTCCAGAAAAGAAAAAAAAACGAAGAAAAAGGGGAATAACTCTTCCCTCCATTATAAATGACATGCATTACTAATGGCGCTTGTAAATACCGAAAACTCGCTCCAGGCGAGGAAAGTGGACATTTTTCTTCTTCAAGTCTGCTCCAGAAATTCGCATATGTACAGTATTCCTTCACGAAATTCTCCACAGGAGCAGATACGTGCTCTGTATAAGTAATTTCTAACCGTTTTTAAAATTAAATGTTTCCTATTTATCGCCGAATAACTTATACCGTTATTTAAGTGAACGTTGTGTATTTAAATTTCTGGATTTGATTCCATTATAAACACCACTTTAAAATATTATGAAATCCGTGTTAATTAGATTTTTAAGAGGCATATTTCTGCGGTGACCGAGATTGGTGGTGCTCGGTTTACTCCGTTTACCCCCTTCTAAGCGACATGAACAATATGTCTCAGCTCCTTATACCCTTTCAGACCCTGGAACCACAAATGCGTGGTGGGTTGCTTTTCCTCATTGTAGAATTTTTTTTTCTTTTAGCCTCAGAGAATCAAGCCCTGACTTGAAGGATTGTGTAAGTATTTAGTTTGAAATATGGTGAATATTAACTTTGGGCTTATCTTTTGACTTTCCTCAGAATCCAGCAACTTGAATTTGAACTTTCAAGGGGTTTTTAAAATGGCTTCCGGGGAAAAGTGCGATTTATTACACAAAATTTCGCAATAGCATTCTGGAAAAAAATTTATGTGAATATAAATATACTCTGTATCATCATGGCTCTAAAAATTGGAACGATGTGAATTATTTCTTCACACAAGAAAAAAAAATGAAAATTGGAAGATTAAAGATTTTCTGATATTTATGTTTTTATTGTATTTGTAGTATCAAAAATGCAAAAACATCTACGAAAATTACGGCTAATCGGTTCTGAAAGGTTTTTGAAAGAATGCTATTTTAGCATTAACAAGCCCAAATATTTTGTAGAGATTTCTGTGCTGCTTAAGGGGTTAATAAATCTGTAGTGAATCTACACATACAAATCATAAATTTTATTTGTTCTGTATGCAACGAGATGGCGCTGCATTCCGTGTTTGGATTTGCTCTGTAAGAAGTACGCATTTTAGAGGGAGTACACGTCAGTGATGGTAAGTCAGGGCTGTCCTCATTGGGGCCCGGTGCGAAATTAAAAGCGAGGCCAGAGATATCCACAAAATTTCTTAGTCCTTTAGCCCCATTTTCATATATTCTGGAGGTGGGAAGTAAGAATCGGCATCCAAAAACACATTAACGCTTTTACAGAATTCACATAAATGTTAAAAAAATACCCATAGCAAAAAAGATAAGATACAATTATAAATGTAAATCCTTAAGGTTCACCACGAAAATTTGGAACTAATTTTTTTTTTTTTTTTCAAATTCATGAAAGAAATGTTTACAAAAATAATAATAAGACCTAAAAATTAATTTATGTAAGACATATTGCAAGAAATTATCTCGGAACTGAAGAAAATAAAGGTTTGGTGAATTATAAACGACAAAAATGATTGAAAGAAGTAATTCCATCCCAATCTGAGAATCAATCAAAGAAATTATTCCTGAATTAATGAAAATTCAGAATTTGTGAAAGAAATTTCAAAAATTCGGAATTAATGAACGAAATAGATCTAAAACCGAGGAAAACCATAATTTATGAAATAAATAATTCCATAATTGACGAAAATTTAGATTTTATGAAAAAATAATTAAGAATTCCATTCTTTTTAATTCTCGAGCACTTTGTTTACAACAAAAAAATGTGTGTGTGTATATATATATATTTGATTTTTTTTTTCACTTCTACTAACGTAAATGCTGGGTTCTCAAAACGCGGACCAGTGCGATCGCACCCGCCGCACACCCCCCTAAGGGCCGGTCTGTTGTAACTCTTCGAAAATTTCCCTCATTCGTGGGAAAAATCGATCCGAGTTGGAAATTTCTTAGCATTGGTGGTAAATTTCATCAAATAAAAGAATGATTTGAGAAATTTTTTCCACATAATTAAACATAAATGCCCTTCATAATGTTAAATACTCAACTGTGTGTGTATATTTTTATCAATAAATGGCATTACATTTGTTGGAAATACATAACGTAGAGGAAAATTGCTCAAACTGAAGATTTTGAAATTGATTTTTGATTTTTTGCCAGAAATTTTATTATCCGAGGTTGCCAACACAGTCACCGCACGTGTTTCTCTTGTAAATAAATTATCTTTTATCTGTTGATTTTCCCATCGTATCAAATGGAGTCAGATAATTCAACTATTCACCATCGCATCATTTATACATACATAACGTCCGGGCCACCATTTTAGTAGAAATGCTGCAATGGTGAATAGTTGAATTCTCTAGCTCCGTTCACTACGATGCGAGAATTAACAGATAAAAGATAATTCATTTACAAGAGAAAGCTGTGCCGTCATGACCCTAGCCCTCGGGCCCGTACCAAGTTTTAATTTTTGCTTGTTTTCCATTCGATATTATACACAGTATGATAAAATGAAGATGGAGAGGAAGAGCGTTAGACCGAGGGGGAATGATGCTTGAATACACTTTAGACCCAAGTTTCTCAACCTTTTTGCACCTGAATGAATGAACGCCAGAACTCTGCCACTGAACTTATCCCGTTGCCGGGATCTCTTCCAACTCAGCTTTGTGACAGAGTCTGAAACAGACCTTTTTGCACTTGCAGACCGTTGAAAATGGTCGAATAATTTAAGTTAAAAGCAGCTGTATGGATATTAGGTGAAATATTTTGCATACCAACGGGCTGTTTAAGACCACTGCTGCAGATAATAATGATGCGCAGGTACTTGAAGTGTGTGTCAAATATGGCCACCCTGCATATCATTCTATCCTGAATAAATTTTATGCTTATTTTTCAAAAATTATTATTATTATTCGCATTAATTACTAATTATTCGCACAAATCAGAGAAGCTGAGAAGAGACATATTACTTTGATTTCGAGTTATTTCACAAATCAGAGAAGCTGATTTAAGAAATAACTCGAAATCAAAGTAATATGTCTCTTTTGAAAGTTCGACGCCAGTTGTCGCGAAATGCCGCTGTGGTGGTCGAGTGGTTATAGTGCGGACTCGTGATGCGAGGATCCGGGTTCGAACCCCACAGTGGTGGTCGGCTGAAGTTGGTTTTCTGTGGTTCCCAACTTCAAGGCGCAAATGCGAGCCGATCTCCCCGTTAAAAAGTCTCGCCACAGAGAGCAACAGTCCTACAACGGTAAATCATTCACCCATAACACTTCACTCATAGTTAGAAAAACTGGGGACAGCACTACACATAACAAGCATTACACAGAAACAAAACTTTACGTCAGGTTGCACTACACGTACACGCACATTCCCGCATGTACCGATTCGTTGGGGGTTCGTTGGGGGGTTCCGCGGGGGGGGGTGCATTTGGGGTGTAGCAGTAGTAGGTAGGGACTCCAAAAAATGGCTCGGGGATCGATGATGTTCTTAAGTCAGCCACCTCGTTGGGCAATTTGCCTGTTGTGGCGTTGTATTTGTATTTGTATAAATACGAATAATATAGTGAATTCACAATGAATGCAGCATTGTGCAATTCATAAATCGGTAAAAAAAACTTGGAACTTCAGAACTACTAAAGCGAATTGATCACTTTAAGATTATTCAATACAGGAAACACCTGAAATGATTCAGAAATGTTATAAGATAAGAAAACTCGTTCAGTTTTATGATCAGCCATCACGAAATATATTCGATGTGTGTGTACGCCATTCTAGACAACAGTCGAGTTCATATGTTATATATCTCATAACGTAACGTCTACTCCTTTCAACCATCACGGCTCAAAAACTATCAATGCCTAGAATTTAAAGCAGTTAAATCTGTCAAAAGCGTATTTATTGGCTTATAAATCTGCCTACAAAATGCATGCGCAAGATGTATTATTAAAAAACATATAGAAATTCTAAATGTTGAATTTCGCTAGGGGAAAAAATTATTATAATGTGTAGCAATTTGAAAAACCATTCCGAGATGTGATGGAAAACTATAAAACATATTTCATGCATAACTTTGTGAAAAATTATACTTCTTTTTTTAGTATTAATCAATGAGCGTATTGATACAAGTATTTATTAATGTGCGACATAGTATGAAAACGAAATAAAATTATATACTGCATTATCGTCTTAATTTTCAGAGTATAATCCATGAGAACGTATAAATAAACAGGCGCAAATTTCCCTACTTTGAGGAGGAAAATACCATCTTATAACCCGCATGTGCAAATTTACTTCACCAATAATATTAAAAAATGAAATTGATTGTTAGTCACGGTTCTGTAGAGAGAATATCGAATCTTCTACTCCCATGTACACGCCATCTACGACTTCAAAGAAATAATATAATTGTTTAAATATAATATTTTTTTAAATATTTATCTTTATTCCAAGCTTTGAAAAATAAATCCATAGATGAGATACGTAATGACAAACATTAGATACGAGAAAAATATTTTTAGTGTGTTCACGGATTATATGAAATTCATTACGGTAATTTTGGTGCAATAATAACTATGCACGAAAAGTACCACAGCTCTAATTAAACACTTTGAAATCAATTTTAAAGGCGTTTCTTAATGAATATTTAGCACGCATATGTAATTTATATCTTATACGGTTCGCTAAAGTAATTCTGAGTGAAATATGACTTACGAGAGTGAAAAAGTTTCTGCACTTAAATTCCAGATAACTAGGCAATGTTACTAAAACAAATTTTGCTTCCGTACGAAACAGTGAAATCGATGATGCATGAGCATAGTTATTGTTATTAGTAGTATTAGATCATTCATCCGAACATGTTTACTTGGAAATTTCATAAATACAAAAATATTAAATATCTGAGAAATTCCCTTGCAGAAAATGAAAATCATGATTATAGATTACGCGAAAAGGAAACGGTTGAGGAGTTGATGGTTAGAAAGAAGGTATAATTCGTGCGTGCGTTCGTGATCACTCAGATTTGGTAAGAACTTTTATCAGATTTAATGAAAAATATTGCATTGGATTTGATGAGAAAAATATTGATTAGATTTGATAAGAAAAAAATTTATTATGTTTGATATTTACTTTTATTTGGTTTGATGAGGAATTTTTTTTCAGATTTGGTGTGAATAATTTTCAGATTTTATGAGGATATTTATTGGATACAATAATAAAAATATATCTATTGGATCTAATAAGGAGAATTTTCACAAGATTTTTGATGGAAATAGTTTTCATTCAATATGATGGGAAGAAATTTTATTAAGTTCGATATTAACTTTTATTTGATTAGATGAGAATAATTTTCATTGGATTTGATAAAAAGATTTTTTATCGCATTCCATGAGTAATTTTTATTACGTTTTATAAGAATTTTTATTATATTTTGTAAGAGAGAACTTTTAGGGGATTTGGTAGGAAGAATTATGTCATTAGACGAAAAATATTTTCAGTAAATTTAGTAACACACACATAGCAACTTAAATTTAATCTAATTTAATTTAATAAGAACTTTATTTGAATTTGATAAGAGTTTTCATTGGATTTGATAAGAGTTTTCATTGGATTTGATAAGAGTTTTCATTGGATTTGATAAGAGTTTTCATTGGATTTGATAAGAGTTTTCATTGGATTTGATAAGAATAATTTTCATTCGATTTTATGAGCATTTATATTATTTATGTGAAATACCTTTACACATAAAAGGAAGTATTTTGCAAAAGTTTCTTTTATTTAGCCCTTGAAATTAGTAATGCATTGCCTCATAATTTTTCAACTAGTACATCATAGTGCGTTTTCAAAAGAAATTCGTTTCAATATATATTAAACATTTCAAATATTGACGTTTATTTTTAGGTGTGGAATGGAATTCTTGATCTAATTATAAACGCATATATTCATTTGGCGTTGCTACTGGCAATCATGTTCTTATATGCACCATTACCCCATTGAGTATAGCACATGCTCCACTAGCCACTTCAGTTGCTGTCTGATTATATTTCCATTCTGATATATTTTTTTCATTAATTTTTTTTTAACTTTAATATCTATTTAATTTATATTTGCCACTGAATTTTGATGAATATATAGCTTTAAAATATTGTTTAGGCATTATATAACTGCATCTTATTTTATTGTGGTGGCCAATACAACTACAAGGCCACAACAGGCAAAATTCCCTACGAGGTAGCTGAGGAAAAGATGCCCATAACAAGTATGGATGTCATATATTTCAAAAATACAGCAGCCCTATTAAAAAATGCAATTACAAAAACTAGAAACCATATACATATATTATAAAATATTATACCAAAAACGGGTGAAACGTTTTGCTTCTTCACCACTCACAGTCATAATTTTAGTTTTTGTATTTTGTGTTCTACTCATGTTTCTTCATTTATTATTTATTGACTTTTGTGTCTGTAATCTGTAATTTTCTATTTATCATTTCAAATGTAATAAGTAATTTCAATTTAAAAAAATTGAATAGAATTATTTTCGTTGAATTTTATCAACATTTATATTGGATTTTTAAAAAAATTATTAGATTTAATGAGATGAGAAGAAATTTTTTCCATATTCGATATTAACTTTTATTTTACTTGAGGAGAACTTTCATTGGATTTGTAAAAAGTATTTTTATTAGATTTCATAAAAATATAAAAGATATGATTCAAAGAAGATTAGTTCAGAGATGTAGATTTAGTTCAATATCATTTCTAGAATGTTTATTGTATGACGAGTTTATATAATGGGTGCATGGGAACATTATACTACAACAAATGACCATCTTCAATGTCGGATAAATAACTCATCTCCTGGTAAGCCTCACCATCTTTGTGGAGACGTCAATGGTGAACAACGGTAATAAACCGCGAACGGTTTGCATAGTCGGAAATACCCTAGGCAATAGTGCAGTCTCTTCATCCATATAACATATTACCTTGAGACCAACCGTCTATGGATAGAAAAGCCATTAACTGTCCGTAAACGACAGACCTCACTCTCATCCCCTATATGCCAAAGATATTGATATTACGAAGGATCAAATCAAGGATGCGATGCGTCTTACAAAGAGCAGAGGTGAATATTTCTACAAACAGGACGGACCGATCTCATCAGTATAAACGGTGAGTCATTGATCTTCGGTGTATCAGTGGGAATAGAGAGGTTGTTCACTGCAATTATATATATATATCATCGACTGAGTACTGGCGGTTATTTGGAATAGTTATAGAGAGAGACAAATCATGAGTAAACAGATCCTCACCAATACTTCACTAACGAGTATCTCCTCGGCTATAGCCGTTATTCTGAATGTTTCGAAAACATGAAATGCTACTGTATCGAACATCATTTATCGGTCATCAATATGCTTGAGCGATGGATTGAGGGCTTTCAACTGACTTCAATAACCGACTTATTCAACGATGTCTAGTCGAGGTATAGTGACTAAAGGCAATATCACGTGCATCCACTCCATTACATAGTGGATTGACTTGAAGAAAGGTGACCGTGTACCAGTTTTGATAGTGAAAATACAGTGTGTCATAAAATAAACATTTTTATATTTTCTCCTCCTTGTTCTTTAACTTCCAGTTAAAAAGTTGCTGGCTTGTCTCCTGAGGCCAAAAAAAGTTCCATGTTTCCAAGTGCAATATTCGCTGAGATATTCTCTCGAATTCAAGATCAGACAAAAGTTGGGAAAGAAACTTTGTCCGTTGTTTTATGCTGTTCTTTCCACACTTTTCTCTGATTTTGAATTCAAATATCTCAGTGAATATTTCACTTAAAAAACATGGGATATTTTTTGGTTGACCTCTTGAAAGGAAGGCAACAATTTCTTAGTCGGAAGATAAATTAGTTGGGACAGGAAGACCGTATAAAAAAACTTTTTTTTTTATTGTATGGCACACTGTAGATTCACTCTCAAAACTGATGTAGAATGATTCCTCAACACATTTTGCGCATTTTTTTTTAATTTGAACCATAGCTCTAAGACAAACGGTTGATGAGGTAACAGCCGCATTTGGACTTACAGGGCACCTGTATAAAGTCAATCAACAAAGTGTTGCAACAAAGCTTCGCTGTGATGTGGAGAGGAAAGAAAACACAGAGAACTTTTTTTAATTTATTCCACTGGCGTTTGGACGCAATATTACGTCCTTGATCATAAAGTGGTTTGAGTTGGGAAAAAATATTGTTGTGACCGGTTTTATTGGTTGGAATAGGGCTACGTCTATTGGTAAAATTGGGATAAGTGTCGCCACTAAGGGTGCGTGTGCAGACGTCCTCCTTTTTTCAGTCGTCGGATCATTTAGTTCATCACCCTAGTTCAGTATCATTTTACAAGATTTTGTTCATTGCTGCCATCTGTCTTTCAAATTAGAAAGGGGAATTAGGAATTCGCTTTCTTTTTATGTGTGTAATTATATAAGTCTTAAACTAAAATCAAATGATACAATATATTGTTAACTGCAACTCGGAAAACAAAGCATGGTTCACGATTCGAGAACTGTGAGTACTAATTTTTCAAAACCATCGATGCTTGAGTTCATTATTTATCACCGCACTTCATTAGTTTTTTGAATGAAAAATACACTCGGAAAAAAATTTCATTTCCAAATATTTTTGTAAATAAAGTTTATTCACGGAAGAAAAAAAAGAACACAAATAACAACAAAAAATATTCCCACAATTTTATAGATTTTTGAAAATATCTCCTAAAGAAAAATATGAAAGGAAAACCCTTCTTTTTAAACTTCCTAGCTGTCGAGAAGTTACAATATAAACTCTAGCTGTGAAGTTTAAATTTATGCACATGTTTCGGTCGGGAAATGTTCGTGGTTTTTGAAATTGACATGCTGAGAACTTTTGCCATTCAAGTTTATAAACGCCTGTGTGAAGTTCTCTGAATTTTCTCTCTCTCTTTTTTCCCATTTCTCGCTTTTGAAGTAAATATTTCTTACACACGCAAAAAAAGGCATATTTTCCGTTCTTTTGTGTGAGAGTTGTTTTTTTTTAAACATAAATATTCAAATATAACACCTCAAAAATCCAGGAATTCCGTTCAAAAACACGATTTAAAAAGTGAAATAAAGTGATGACATTTCACCACATGTCACTCAAGCACCGAGAAAACTATCACTACTACACATACCTTCATTTCATTCTTAAATTGAATTGTAGATGTCGTGATTTTCACTCGAAAATTCTCACCAATTCCTGATTATTTGTATTAATTTCCTTCGAATTGATTACTTCAAGTTTACATTTATTATGCGGACGAATTTCAGCTGTAATGGTAAAAATGTTTCGTTTCTTCTAGGTGCAACAATAGCGCGATATCTCAACCTAGTCAAGGACAAGATGATTACATGCACACATACCTTCATCTTGTTCTTCCCCACTACCCCCCCCCCTACCCCCATTGGTACACTCTTCATGTATAATAGGTGAACATAATTAAAGTTGCGTTTTCAAAATAAGAATTGCTAGTCAGAATGACTTGAAACTTTGCAGGAGTACCCCGGAATCATAGAAATTTGCTTGGAGGGGGGGGGGGTCAAGAATTCGCCGATAGATGGCGCTGTAACATTTTTACATCTTATCCAAAACTGACTATTAAAAAAATATTTGAGTGATTTCTGTGTATTGTATGTCATTTTGTAACCCCTTTACGATTACGGGCGTAATATTGCGTCCAAACACCAGTGGAATAAATTCAAATAAGTTCTCTGCGTTTTCTTTCCTTTTTTCACCATCACGAAGCTTTATAGTAACCCTCAACCGAAGCTTTTTTTCCTTTCCTCCTTTCTTTCTATTCTTCTGTTAATGTTTTTTTTCCACATATATAATGTATGTTTCTACTACATGCATGTAAGAGCCAGAGAGAACAAGTAGGTTTTTCCAAGCGTGTTTTCATGTGTTTTTTCTCAACTTTTCTACGTTTTTTTTAATTCAAATATCTCATTTATATATGAATCAAAATCATATTCTCATTTGAAATCATAGCGAATGTTGCACTTAGAAACATGGAATTATTTTTGTCGGCCTCAGGAGAGACATTGCATATTGAAGGACCAAGCACATCCCGTTTCCCACCTCAGGGCGTTCCATCAAAGCGTTCCCCGAGGATGGGTGCATTCGGAAATTCATTAGTTTATGTGAATATAACAAACAACGACATTTCATATGTACAATAAGGAATCTGGAATAAAAATTGCGATTACAACATCGTCCACAGTTAATCAGTTCGCAGTTATACCAACCTCAGGAGAGACGGGGAAACAACTTTCTAATTGGATTTTTGAGGACAGGGTGGCCATAGATAGATAGATAGAACCGCTCACAATCCCGGACTGATGCAAAGCACCTTACTTCCGTTACCTCAAAAGAGGCAGAGTTGTGTCGGAAAAGTTAGCAAACATTTATAGTGGTGGCTCCTCTTGCCCCGTGCTCGCAAGTTTCGAATCACTCGCGTCGTTCTCCCCATGAAGACAGCCAACTCGATGCAACGTACAAGACATTTGACTGTAATGGACAGCTGAACCAATTGACTAGGGAGAAAAATTGCACTTGCGCCCAGTGGCACATAAGGGCCGGAGACCGCAGCCAGGGATTTCGAAAGAAGTGTGGAAAAGACTTGTGGGCAAGAAAGAAGAAGCTGGCATGTTGAAGAGGGAGATTTGAGAATGGTCTAAATACTCAATATATACAAAATATATATACACAGCGCCTCCACTGTGACGGGAAACGAAGAAACAAAGCCTCCGTCCACAGTGGCTTTGTTTCTCAAGGGTGTCCATATAAATAGTCGGTTTGTTTTGTTTTGTTTTTTTAATTTTAACAACCATACAATTTTTTGCAATATGAATGACGTATCTGAGTACAACACGTTATTTAGATACTTTTTCTGATTAGAAGTACGCCTCTAGGATCGACGATTCGCCAGTAATTTGCAGTGCGAGGAATTAGTTATGCACCCTGTATATAGACGCCTCTGAATAATTTGTATACATGTGATTTTTCATTAGTTATTACGATTTTATAGAGACGCGTGATTCTTAATACAAAAACAGACACAAAGACTACGACAGAAAAATTTCCCAACTAATAATAAATAATGCATCGCCCATAAAAAAAATTGTAATTTTTCTTATCTAAGTATGGAAGCTTCTCGTTTTATCCCAAAATGTTTATAGTACTCTTTGAGCGCGACAATTGTGTTAGACCCCCTCGGAGGTAAGCTATTCCATTTCTTAACAGCCCTATTAGAGAAAAACTCCCTGCCACACCATTATCTGGAATTGTTCCTTACTAAACTATCGATTGGTGTCACCTTGTCGAAGCAGTTGATTTACGGCGTATTTTAATAGAATTCATGATCCATCCTTTCTATCCCGTTGAAAATTTTAAAGACTTTGATCATATCCCCCCCCCCCCCGTTACCTGCGTTCTTTTGATGTAAACATATTCAAGACATCGTCTTTCTGCATAGCTCAAGCCTTGTGTGCCAACAACAGCACGCGGATGAGAGCACTTTCTACGTAATACACAAGAGTGTTTGATGGTAAACTATTTTACGGAAACGATACAAGTAAATCAATTTTGTTAATCAACTAATCAATAAAGATTTTTTGCAGCGAGAATAAATATGGCAATGCCTGATGATAATGCTACCTCACAATTTAATGATAACCTTTCCACAACGATATTTTTTCTTGATCGGCAGAATAACGTTTTATCTAGGTTTCAATGCAATAATAAGAGCCAAAACGAAATTAAGGTTAAAAAAAGTCCCAGGTTGAGAAAAATAAAGTTTCGGGTCTAAGTGTCTGGTGTCCGGATTTGGGACGTCCTAGACACAGTATGTGAAACCAGCCTTATAATAAGGGCTGTCTCATGACACGCCAGAATCGGTACCAGCCGACGTCATCGCCCTGAAAGAACGAGTTAGTTGCCATTGACTACAATATTCACAATTTGAAATATCCATGGCAGCACTAAAACAAATTCATGCACAACACTTTACATGCGCACTCAGCCTCTTAGGTACACACACACTTACATTTCCGGCACAACTCAATCGGTAATAAATTGCCTATGGTGATAGATTGGAGTTGTGCTCAGTTTGAAAGAAAGAAAGAAAGTTGAAAAGAATCAGATCAGTGACATCACGCACTTGATCCGAGACCAAGCCCCACTGAGCGAAGGCGGCAAGAGCAACTTCAAAGGGATGAGATAGCCCTCACATTATAGCCCTGAGGCAAAACAAACTATTTGTAGAGGATTGGTCTTCTGTATTCCTATGTCCTATCCATTCCACCATATCTTCCTCATATCATTTTAGTCAAGTAATTTTAACCACATAAACTAAATTAAACATATTTTATTTCATTAAAAATAATTATGGAAAAGATTTTATGTACTGTGTATTATACTGAAATGATCTTAAGAGTTATGATCTTTAATGTACTAATGAAAGTGCAACACGTAAACTTCTTTACAGAGACAATGCATTTGAATGAATTTCATCAATAAACTAATATAAAGTAGTTTTTGGCGGCGAATAAATACTTTAAAGCCCAATTTTTATTGGTGCTAACAACGGTGCCAACAACAGCATAAATTTGGTGACACATGATAACAATGTTGCCTCTCGATATAATGATAATCGCTCTAAAAAACGGTATGTTTTCTTCTCCAACAGAATATCGTTATAACGAGGTTTCACTGTATAATAATGTCGAATAGCCACGAAAGGAAATACATCCGCCTCGTCAGTACTACCGGTTGTAAGATTACAGCAATGAAAGAAACAGGATTTGCCTCTTAATCTCTACACTAATGTCTCCTCCAAGGTTAGATCGAATCACCTCCTCGTACGCTCAGAAGTTCTCTTCCGTCAATAACGACAGCAGAACTTAAAAATAATACCAGAATGAATGTCATGGATATTGGGAGTAGCTCGGAATCGAGTAAAAGTAGAGGCGAGTACAACCAGTTCTCGAAGGAACTAAAAAGTGTAGGGGCTGTCAACAATTCTAACAGTGATCAAAACAATCGACATATTATGCAAGTGTTGAGGCTGTGTGGTATCGACATGAATTCTAAAAAGAACATTCGCCAGAAGATATTTTGCAGCAAATTTGCAATTTTTTACCTGATGTGTATCACGTACGTATTCGCACTCCGGATCGTGAGCTTGTGCAAAACGAAAAATGTCATCCATATATCGGCTATGTTTTTCTTGTTGATTTGCTTTGGCATATGGTTATCAGTCCAGATCCAATCTAACAAGATTATGGGACTTGTGAACGATCTAACTAAAATCGTGCGGAAAGACGATTTCTCATCACGAAACAATTTATCTTTCACGTTAATGCTTTTGTTGCTAGTCTTAGCTTTTTCTGCTGCATTGATATACACTATTGCTGTGGTAAAAGACATCGTTTGTCACGTTAACGGCTACGATGACTTCAACCGTATGTATTATAATTTTGGTGTCGTAATTAATCCCACGAGTTTATCAGTATTCCTCGTAGTGGTCGGAGAGACCGTTACTTTTTACAGTACTTTCGTCATCCCTACACTACTTTTGTTTGTGTACAATTTCCTAAGTGAACGCATTTGCTCTATGTTAAATTCGTTCCGAATAAGATCTGTGAATCGTGTCTCTGAGGAAAATATTGATGTCATGTTTGACCAACACAGACGCAATCTAAGTATTGTATCGCAATTGCAGAATGCATTCTCGGTGCCGGTGTTTCTTGTGTTTACAAAACAATTTTTTAACTCTTTTCTCTTGCTGTCACTTCTATTATTTTATCCCAACGGCTACAGAAACGCAGAGCGTATAGCCACAGTAACGTGCTTCATGCTGTATAGTATCTGCTCTTTGTTTGGAACCATAATTTTGTCTTCACGAATACCGTCTTCTCAACAAGACATAAGAGACATCTATAGAAACATCTACGAAGAACGAATCTATTCTAAACGGACAGCAAACGATTGTAACTCGGGGCTATTGAGAGCAATAATCGGCAGAGAAATTATATACATGTCAGCAGGCAATATGGTAAAAATTGTCAATCATAACATTCTGACATCGATCGGTGCTTTTGTGACGTATGCCGCTTTGATAATCACCGGTATACAGCAACCTCAAACAACAGCTTGTGCCTCTGTTATGAACAATACTTTTAGTGGTTCCGCTTGAACTTCGTAGATCGACAGGCACCGATAAGACAAATGGATGGGTAATGAAAATATTATGGCTAGGAGTGAATCTTATGACACAAAATCTGCCTCTCGGATTTACAAAATTTGCATTTTCGAGGCAATGTTTACTTATTATTTAATATCACTCATAATTCAATCCAATGATATAGTTTTCATTCGTCGTTACCTCCGTAAAGAAGACAATATCACGTAATGTTTTTGCTATTCTGCTATTTTTTCATTGTTATTCTCACATATGCATTTTTATTTATTTGAATATTCAAGATGAAATATAAGAGAAAGCTTTCTGCGTTTTTTTCATCACGGCCATTTTTCCAGCACCACGTTCTTTTTCTGCACAAGAGGGCTAATTGGACCGAGACCTACAATTTATTGCCGATTCCGAGCGGCAGCTTTTTTTTATACTCACCTGTCGGTGAGTATGCCAGTCACCTCTCGTGAGTGCCTGTAAAATGCCATGCTCGCATTACAACTCGGATATTTGATATGTATCCTGACATTAATATGTCCTGACTGATTCACCGTGTCTGAGCCGAAACCACTGAAGCTATAAACATGGAATTTGGTCGTTAGTTTTATTTCACGACGTAAAGTTTCAGTGAAAGCCCCTTTCACCTGGTAAATAGAAAAAGTGCGCTTAAAACCCGTTTCAAGAATTTTCAAAAATGACTGCTCCCCCATGTCTTTCTTTACTCTAGAACGCCCATTACTACCGCAATATTTACTCATGTAAACGGGGCTTTAGAATGTTTTTTTTTAATTTAACCTCTAAACGGTTCGGGGGGGGGGGTTCAAATGTTATATGGGACAATCAAGGTCGAGCCGAAACCGCTGAAGCTATAAACATGGAATTTGGTCAGAATTTTTATGTAAAAACTCATTAAGAAAGAATTATTTTAAAAATTCAACCCTCCCCCCCAGGGGGGGTTCAAAGTATAGAGATCAAAGTACAAAGATTAGAGAGATATGCAGTATAGAGATTACCGGTATTAAAACAGACATCGTGAAGCGTAATAATCCGATCAAATTTGAATTTTATTTTTCCATTATTCATGATCATCGTTGATCATTTTTTTGCACCATAATCATTTTTATCACACGAGGGTTAACTAGACCGGAAGCTAAGGTCTATTGCCGAATCCGAACGGCAGTGGTCAACGTTTTTTTTTTCATATCTCACCAAGATGTTGACGCGCATAATAACCTTATATTTATAGCCATAATAACCTTATATTTATAGCCATAATAACCTTATATTTATAGCCATAATAACCTTATATTTATAGCCATAATAACCTTATATTTATAGCCATAATAACCTTATATTTATAGCCCTTGTATTTATGGCCAAATAATTATAATTATTAAAAAAACGCTGTTTATTTACAATTTTAGTAAACATTACAAATTTAAATAAACATCATTGAGAAACTGGACAAATGTATAAGTAACAATTCGTAACAACTGAAAATACTGGAATGTCCCGTAATACCGATCATAAGTGGTCTGTCAAATAGTTTCAGATATTTTACCGGTCCATGAATTTAGAAAGGGTGAGAAACGCTGTAATGGGCCATTACGCTACTGACTGTACCATGGTCATACAGCAAGTAGAGTTGTAGTAAAGTATATAAAATTTAAAAACATCCGCTGGTCGTCAATTGACAGTAGCAACCTATTTTTTATAGTCACGCGCATGTGGATTTCGACATGTTTAACATTGCAGCGAGCCGCTACTACAATTTGGAGATCAAAATATGAAAAACAAAGGAGACTTGTGAGGGTCTCCCCACACACACGTGTGTTCTGTCCACTCACTACATCTCTCTCAGGTTCATTTTCGTTATTTTAATCACAGACGACCGACTTGAAAACTAAATATTCATTTCAATTTTCTTTAAAAAAGTTACGGTAAAGATTTTTCTTTGAAACAATACACAAACCAATTTAACTAATTAGAGCGTTTTTTTTTCAATCATATCTAATAGCCAAATAAGGATAAAGTATACAGTTTTCCTTTATTTTACTGTTATCTGATAAAATCTTGCTCAGCAAAGTTTAATAGATTTTACCTTGAATTTTATTTCTATTTCCTCCAATTAGGTGCGATTTTATAAATCTCTGACCGTATAAAATTTCAGCAGCTCTCAAAAAATGATGCCAACAAGAAATCGACTATTTCCAAATGAAAAGGTATTGTGTTCACCTAGTTGTATTTTTTACTGAAGTGGCACTGAGAGAGATATACTTTCTGAAACATTAAAACAATTGAGAAAATTAATTGGTATATACACTGAAGAGCCAAAAAAACATGTACACCTGCCTAATATCGTGTAGGGCCCCCGCGATCACGCAGAAGTACCGCAACACGACGTGGCATGGACTCGACTAATGTCTGAAGTAGTGCTGGAGGTAATTGACACCATGAATCCTGCAGGGCTGTCCATAAATCCGTAGGAGTAAGAGGGGAGATTGAGGTTGCTGGCCACATCATAAAACCCCGGGAGGCCATGGGTTGAGCTCAATGGCTTAAAGTGTAGGTCGCAATGAATTTCTTAAAGAGAAATTTTGAGTTCTTAGCCTTCAAAATAGCATTAAAACTAATAGAAATTTATTAGAATGACATAAAATTTATTTTCTTCCGATATTTTAAATATTTTTTCATTTTTAATTCAATATTTCTCTTAAATATTTTTTGCATCAAAAAAATAAATTTTCGATCGTCTGGGGGGACTCGTTCTTTCCCTTCTGTGTATGACTCTGATCCGAATGTGCGTTAGGGGTTGGGCCAGAACTGACGAAATTTTGCTGACAAGGGGTCAGAGTTTTTTTTTCTGACAATGGGGGGGGGGTCAAAAATGACTAAAAATCTGCTGACGTAATGCTTGTATGGTCACATAGAGCGTAGGTACTCGAAATCCAGAGGTTACAGGTTCGATTCCGGATCGTCACATTGTTGCAATTTTTTTTCTCTTTCATGTTTAATTTTTTTCTTTTTTCTTACTCTCCCTCTTGTACTATAGACTTCAGTCCCGATAAAAAAAGCTCTCCCCCCTCCCCCGATTTAGGGTCAACCACGATTATCGCTAGAAATGTTTAGTGAACAAATCTGCCACACATGGGATATACTATGGGATTCTTACAGCATTTAATTAAATTTAAAATATCTAAATTCAGTTTCAAATAATTAAAGTTAAATTCAATTGAGGTGAATCTAGTCATGTCAAACCTACAAGTTTCACTTACTGTATATCGCGTGAGATCCTCGCGCAGATTTTTTTAAATTTTCCGAAAAATCAGTAAATCCTCGACTTCCGATGTTCCATTATTAGTTTGGAGTGCATATATTTATTTTGTATAGTTTTATCGTAATGAAGAAAAAAATATGACTCAAAATTTATTCGAAATTTTTGAGTACTATATACAGATATAAATTTCAATATTGTGTCATGTTTGATTAATTGTCCAGTGTTTCCAACGTGTTACGCCACATAGAGCCAATGATGGCTGCCCCACGAAGCCGAATCAAACGTGAATATTTCATTAACACAAATACTATTTAAATTGCTGCTGCACAAATGAAAAAATGCGCAGCTTTTTTTTTTAATTCGTTGGGCAATTTGCCTGTGATCTTTTTTGCCTGTTGTGACAACTTTTTGCAGCTATAGCTCCCACGAGAGAGCTTCCGAAATTTTCCCACCCCTCTGTATGCTCTGCGTGAAGATCTTAATAAATCTGTTTATCGTATCTATTTTATACGATAAATCTATTTATAAAGGCACGGAGAGAGTAATGCTAAATAGAAGCTAATCACAGATTTTCAATTTTTCTTTTCTCAGGAAAAGAGGCGTTCCAGGGAAGCATGCTTAACAATGTCGCTTGTCCCCCCCCCCCACCCCATATATACAGGAGCAAGAAACTTTGTTACTCATTGACTTGATTTTTGAATAAATACAGTAGAATCCCGTTATAACGAACTCCAAGAGACAAAAGAAATCACTTCGTTATGCCGAAATTTCGTTATAAAGGAATTCCGGGTTTTTGCATTGTTCCTATATAAACGTATCTGGAGGATTAGAAAAGTGTTCGCTAAAACGAGATTTTCGCTGTAACGGTATTCGTTAAAACGGGATTTGACTGTATATAGTGTGCGAAAATTTTATATGTAAGGGTTGATCCCTGAATTTCCAGGGATCCATCAGGCTCCCTATTGTGAGATTTCTACAGGTTGTTCGACTGGATTGTAAAAAAGTAGTCATACTTTTCCTCTTTATATTTCCACTTAAATGCTTCACATCTGTGCTTTTACGCAAGTCTCTGCCCCCCCCCCCCATTCACTTGCCTTGGCTTTCCTTCTACTTGGTTTTTACCCATCAGCCTCCTTAGAATATTCCAGGGCCTCTAAAGAACCTGGTCTAGATTAGTGTTCGAAACGCATCGGTTCTACTACCATCCTTTTCAAAATCTTTTTGCCATAGTGAGCTGGCTACATTGATGTGTGTGTGTGTGTGTGTGTGTGTGTGTGTGTGTGTGTGTGTGTGTGTGTGTGTGTGTGTGTGTGTGTGTGTGTGTGTGTGTGTGTGTGTGTGTGTGTGTGTGTGTGTGTGTGTGTGTGTGTGTGTGTGTGTGTGTGTGTGTGTGTGTGTGTGTGTGTGTGTGTGTGTGTGTGTGTGTGTGTGTTCAGTGCTTTGAATTGTTTTTTTAACTATTCCGGGGAGTTTGGGAACCACTGCTTTACTGCCCTCCCAATAATTAATGAATATAAACTGCAATGCATCTTCCTCCCCTCCTGAGTAAGTGCTACAGTCCCATATACACCGAACGACTTTCAGCCCCTCCCCCTCCCCAATGTTCCCATGTCAGCACCTCTGTTACTGCCCACTATGGGAAACACGGGTACTCTCTGAAGACGTTCATAACAACCCTATTTTCAACATGCAAGCCACTACAATGTACACTAATTGTATTTCATTTATACGTCACAATATCCAAATCAAATGTCCTACAGACCCCCCCCCCCCTCCGACATACCAAGGTGGTACATCAGGGCGTCTTAAGGCCCCCGATAAAGAACAGTGAACTCTTCATCCATCTTTGAGCAAAAAACAGGTTTGCTACTATAAGGGCCGTATTCACCGACATGGTTTAAGACATGGTTCACAATTTTTTGATAAGAGATCGACACGGATTGGTTAAATTCGAGGTTTTAACCAATCTATGTTGATCTCTTATCCAAAAATTGTAACTGCAGGTTTGAACCACGTCGGTGAATACGGCCCTAAGTGTTGAAAAAAAAACCAGGATAGGACAAGCATAGCAATAATACTGACGTCACATTAAAAAAAAGGCAGAGGAATCGCCCTGGTATTTCAAGGAACTCGAAAGAGAATGTCTCAGATCTAGAAAGGGTTTCGTGTTATTATTTGTCCTCAATTTGTTTTTCAATGCATCGCAACAATTTCAATCAATCTATTGAATTATATCATTTAATGTTTCCTTAAACTGTCCAACTACACACAAAATCCATGATTCTAACAATTTATAGGTATGTCCTAAAAAGTATGTTGGGAAAGAAAGTGACTGCTTTCGACTTTTTTTTACCCATGCTAACAGGTACTTAGCCTCGGGGGTACAGAGATTCGACAAATAATGCAATTTTTTTTGGACATCAGTAATCACAACGATAATATTTATTTAAATAAGTAAGAGTGCTGAAAAAATTAAAGTTAAATTCGTAAAATTTGACATTACGGCCCGATATTCACATTTTTACGAATACGCTAGAGTCAGGGGCGTAATCAGGATTGATATTTGGAGGGAGCACACAGGATTTAGAGAGGAAGGCCACAAGTAATCTCTTTCAAAGAATTTGAGTGTCTAACCTTCAAAAAGCATAGTATTAAATTAACAAAAATTTGTTAAGGTAGCATAAAAAGGCATTCTCATTCGATACTTTTTTTACGAAAATATTTAAGAATATTTAAATTTTTGATCGTCTCGGGGGAGGGAAATGGAACGGTACCCTATGCCTCCCCCCCCCCCCCCGTATGCCTCTGACTGTGTGTGCGTGTGTATAGATGATTTCTCTTTGAGTGCCCATTTTCTCAAGTTTCCCACCAGAGAAAATGTCATAAAATGTGGCACGCCTCTCCGCTACTACTTCCAGAACGCATGGGAATAATCATTTGAGCATTTTGTATTTGCAGAAGACAAATCTTAACGATGATTCTTGTGCATGAAAGAAAAGATGATTCGATAAACGAGATCAAACACTGATTGCATGCAGCATGAAAATTGAGACAAAAATGTCTCGTGCATCTTTTTTCTGGACATACACGCATACACAAATTATACATCATGTTGTACAATGGAAAGGCGAAGGAAATTTTTTTAAAGTAATTAAACAAAAGTATGTTAAATCACTATATTTATTTTAATTTAAGTGGTTTTTTTTAATTACGCACTGCCAACAGTAAAAGCCGCCATTCACAATTCGGCATTTGACCCCACAAGGGTAGGGCTGATATGGGAACAGCCCTAAGGCCTGGGACAATTACCATAATTTTTTGGGGGTTTTTTTCAAGTTGTAAATTAACTACAGAAGGGCCCGTGAAAAGTTTTGCTTGGGGGGAAGATGCGGATTAAAGTCGGTTGAGGCTCCGGACGCGAAAGTACATACTGGACCCCTTAAATTAGAAAGAAGTGTAATGTGTTTGGGTTTTACGCGGCCCACGATGTGCGTCTGCCCTTAAATCCGCCACTGCTTGGGCCCGCCAAAAATCCCAGCCTAAGGGATGTGATATATAGTGACGGATGCATAACCCAGCCAACAAAATTTAAACAACAGATATTCACCGACTAGCCTAGCATCTTCTCACCCTCCTCCCGTTCTTCAGTGAAAAAAACGGTTGAAGCTGTGAAAGTGAGAGCCGCTCTAAGGAGTGTGCGACAGGAGCGGTCGCACTGGGCACCGTGATTTGTGGGCCCCCGCTCTCACGGTAAACTATTGGAGGCTTTCACGAATTCTGAAATTACTTCTTGCACTAATTCTCAAGTTTCATCAATGGAATTATTTCTTCCAACAATTCTGAAAATTTTCCCCCGTGAATTATGTATTTTCATTGGTGCTGGAATTATTTCTTTCAATTATTTATGATTCCCCAAGTCCAAAATTTTGTATCAGTTTCAGGAATTTTTTTTCTCTATAATTTAAAATTACCTTCAGTGCTGAATTTACCCGTTTTTGCGTTAATTTATTGAATTGTGTATTTAACATTTTCTGTTCAACCATAACACTTCACTCATAGTTTGTAAAACTGGGGGCAGATGACAGCACTACACATAACAAGCATTACACAGAAACAAAAAACTTTACGTCAGGTAGCACTACACGTACACGCACATTCCCGCATGTACCTATTCGTTGGGGGGGTTCCGCGGGGGGGGGTGCATGTGTGGGTAGCAGTAGTAGGTAGGGGCTCGGGATCCATGATGTTCTTAACTCAGCCACCTCGTTGGGCAATTTGCCTGTTGTGGCGTTGTATTTGTATTTGTATTTGTATGGATATTTCACAGCATTCTTGAATGTTTTGAAGTAATGGATGCTGATTCCTCCCCCCCCCCCCCCACCAAATATATAAATCGGGCAAATGTTTCGTGTCCGAAACTGGGCGGGAGTGCCGTCAAAAAGAATGGGCCCACCCAGGCACGCCTCGCGGGTTCAAGAGAAGAGGAGTCTCACAAAAATTAGATCTGGTTGAAACTTTCGATAATTTGCCTAATAGATCCTCAGAAAAATCATTTGGCCTGGGGGGCCCGTCAAAGATCTTAGCGCAGGCAACGTTAGAGGATGTGGGGGGGCCTCTTATACACTTATATATTATGTCAGGGAGTGGTTCTCAAACTTTTTCCACCCGCGGCACCTCTTTTCCTAATCAACGCTTATCCATGGCTCCCCAGAGCAGTTTAACAAAGAGTCTCTTAGAAAAGCCTTTTGCAGGGATTGGCAGGGTCCCACGGCACACAGTTCGAGAACCCCTGCATTATGTATCACTTTCTGTTTTCAATGTAAGAATCCCCAATATTCAGAACGACTATACTCAAATGTCCCGCAACTTTACTCTGTTGTCATGGTTGTCGGTTTAAATTATCGGAGAACTTAAAACGCGAATCCAACTAAATAATCAACAATCCAATCATTGACTAAAAACTGTAAAATACATACGATAGAATTATTCGATTTTAGAATACGCATTAGAGCATGGTTTTAAAAGAATTGATGATCAAAACCATCATTGATTGATTGATGATTAAACCCTTTTCTCCACCACTACTGCAAAAGTAGGTTGAAGAACGGATAATCGCTGAAATAAAGTAGATTCGAAACAAAAAAAAACCGGACTACTACAAAGAACGTATGGTCAGAGGAACATATATGTAATATTATGGCCTGTACGGAGAAATGATTCACATACTTTGTTGAGCAACACCAATCATTTTTGACCTCCGTCTCTGTTTCAAGCCATCACCGTAGAAAAACCATACGGAATATCGGCGGAAGAGGAAATACATCCGCTTTATTTTAGTCAGTTGTCCTTACTACATCGCTGAAAAAAAAATAGGATTTTCCTCTCTTTTTCTCTCATCTAATACCTCCTGTATATTCTTATTACTTATAGATGAGATAAAATCAACTCCTCGACGTCCAAAAGTTCTGTTCTGCCAACAAGAACAGTGGAAGTTCTCGTGGTATTAGTGTGGAGGTCATCTATATCATGGAATCGGTAGAAAGTAGAGTGGAGTCCAACCACTTCTCGAAGAAACTAAAAAGTGCTGGTGCCAGTGATTCTAACAGTGATCAGCACGATAGACGCGTTAAGCATGTGTTGAGGTTGTGTGGTATCGATACGACGAACTCTAAAGAGAAGATTCGCCCGAAGATATTTTGCAGCAAATTTGCAGTTTTTTACCTGATGTGTTTCACATACGTATTCGCACTCCGAGCGGTGAACATGTTGGTGTACAGATCTAATATGTTCGTCATCCATACATCGGCCATGTTTGTCGCATTGATTTGTTTTGGCATCTGGATATCCGTCCAGATCCAATCTAACAAGATTGTCGAACTTGAAAACGATCTAACTGAAATTATCCGAAAAGACGATTCTCCATCTCGAAACAATTTATCTTGCAAATTACTGTTTTTGTCACTAGTCTTGGCATTTTCTGCTACAGTGACAGATATCATAACTCACGTTAAGGATTACAATGGATATTATACTTTTGGTGTAATAATTAATCCCACAAGTTTATCGATATTCCTCATAGTGGTCGCAAAGACTACAAGTCTTTACAGTACATTTGTCATCCCCACACTACTTTTGTTTGTGTACAGTTTTCTAAGTGAACGTATTTGCTCCGTGTTAGATTCGTTCCGAATAATATCTGTGAAGGGTGTCTCTGAGGAAAATATAGATGTCATGTTTGACCAATACAGACGCATGCTAAGTATCGTGCGACAAATGCAGAACGCTTTCTCAACGCCGTTATTCATTATGTTCATACATCAATTTTTTAACTTGTTTCTCTTTCTGTCAGTTATAGTGTTTTATCCCAATGTTTTCGGAAACGGAGAGCGTGTCGCTACAGTAACGTGTCTCATGCTGTATAGCATTTGCTCTTTGTTCGGAACCATAATTTTGTCTTCACGAATACCGTCTTCTCAACAAGACATAAGAGACATCTATAGAAACATCTACGAAGAACGAATCTATTCTAAACGGATGGCAAACGATTGTAACTCGGGTCTATTAAGAGCAATAATCGACAGAGAAATTATATTCATGTCAGCTGGAAATATGGTAAAAATTATCAATCGCAACATTCTGACATCGATCGGTGCTTTTGTGACGTACGTTGCTTTGATAATCACCGGTGTACAGCAACCTCAGACAACAGCTTGTGCTGCTGTTATGAACAATACTTTTAGTAATTCCGTTTGAACTTTGGAGATCGATATGCAACGGTAAGACTGACATTAATATGTCGAGATAGTGCTGATTACATAAAATTTGCGGATTTGTTTTGACAAATTAAAATTTGTTCAGATTTGCCAAAATTTGCATTTTCGATGTAATGCGTTTATTTATTATTTTGTATCCTTATAATTCAATCTAATGATATACTTTTTCATTCAATGTACTTTTTATTCAACGTTACCTCCGTGGAGAAGAGAAGTGTCACGTAATGTTTATTGCTCTTCTATATTTTTCGTGAATATTCTTACATATAAACGATATGCATATTCACATAAAAATATATTTAAAATGAAACATGAGGAAAAACTTTATGGAAGTCTCTTTTTTTTTAATTCATGTTTCCAAGTATGCAAGGAACGTTCCTTACAGGTGAATACAATTTCACTTCCTTTCACAGTGAATAAAATATTCTTCGTAGCAATTTTTGGTGCTAAGTGCCAAGAAACAATTTATTTTTAGATCCATTGTACGATAAAAATTCAGAAATTCAGCAGATGTTTCGGTCAGAAAAATCTATAATTTCGAGTGAGAATATTTTCTGGATTGTCCTCTCCTCCTAAAAAAATTATTTAGAAGAATTTGGTGAAAGTAATGTACGAGTAAATTTCCGAATTTTGATTTAAGTAACTCTGCTTTGCGTCAAGAAAGTTCTCTCTCTCTCTCTCTCTCTCTCTTTAAATGTATAAACAATAATAATATTTTGAATTAGATTTGTTTCTGATTAAATGTATAAAAAAATAATAATTCGAATCAGATTAGATTTGTTTCCGAGTAGAAAAAGAAAATTGCAAAATCATTTCAGTTGTGAATTCATTGTTTATCCATTTTTTTCAGGAAAAAAAATATTAGACACAAATATATTCTTGATGTAACTAATTTTTGAAAGATTTCAGTGTGTACTGAAAAAAACAATTTACATTCTCTCTCAATTTACTTTACTTACCGCCCACAACCTCGGCTTATATATATCATTAGAGAAAGGATTTTCTACCGAAAATAAATTTTATCAGTATGAAAAATGTAAAGTTAAATAAATTTATAAAGCGCTGGTATTTTTGAGAAAAAAAATCCCCGATTGGTTTAAAAGTTATTTAACGAATAGAAAACCGAAAATTAAAATTAAATTCCATCTTTCAAAGAGAAAACAAGTGGTATCTCAGGGAACGGTGCTTGGAGCAATACTCTTTTTGATTTATGTAAATGACATACAACACTTACAAATCAATGGAAATAAAGTCAAACCTCTTTATCTCGAAACTGCCGGGAACGAAAAAAATTTCGAAATAGATAGTTTTCGTTAAATAGAGTTTTTTTTCAGTAAGAAACGAAAAATGTATTCCAAAAAAAGTGAAAAATTCGATTGATAAGGGCTAAAAAATGCAGTACTATATTTTACTACGTACTAATGAAATCGGTTAAGTTACACGATCAATTTTCAACCAATACTATATGCAAATACACTAAAATACATTCGATTCTTTTGTTCAATTCAATTTTATTTTATATACCTCATTTAAAATAATCCATAAGCTTAGTTTGATGCATATTTTTTTGCTCATTGAGCTTTCACAATTTCATCTATACTAGCAGGGGGAGGACGCAAATATTTCATGCCCTATCTTTTCAGTCTGCTCCAGAAAATGACAGCATTTAAATACGGCATTTTTCACTGTTACTTTTTCTAATTCCTCTGGAGCATTTTCTGCTGTATTTTCGTCATCCGAGTCAGCTATCCATTAAGCAATAATTTCGGTATCAGTGAAGGTGCTGTAAGTTGGTTGTAAACTGTCCATTTAGACAAAATCGGAAAATGAAATTTCTAGCTTTAAGTATTTTTATTAATGTGCCCTTTTAATGTTCTGAAATTTTATCTTCGACATTGTTCTGAGATTCATTCAAATTCGAGTGAATCACCAGATCACCTGATTCATCACTGAGATGACTGGTTCCAAACCTGCAGCTTTCTTAACGCAATTTTGAATTGTCTCTTGGCTGACTTTTTGCCATGCTGAACAAGCCAACCACATGGTATCCACCCCCTGTCAAACATAGTATCTGCCCACCATTGACGAAACCCATAAACACAATGGGCTGTTATACTGAACATTCGTTTCTTATATTTATGGGGTTTTTTTCACCTCCGGAGAAAAACCAGATTAGCGGGAAAGGAAAGTAAATTCCGTGTTTTCTTTTTACTATCATTGGGCTAGGCTTTCGCCATAAAGAGTTTTTCGAAAATCACTTCGAAACAGACAGGTGAAAATGCATTTAATCGGTAGAGTAGGTAAATGTACAAGGATTTTATTATTTTTCGAGATATGGAGTTTTCCGATAAATAGAGTTTTCGAGAAAGAGAGGTTTGACTGTATTATGTTATGCAGATGACACAGTGTTTTCTCTCTCTGTTACGGATAATAACCATTTAAATTTCAAATACACTATCTACCAATAAGTATTTGGACACCTATGCAAATGACGATATCTGCGCTCCTGAGATACGTCACGCCCTCCGCCGGTATATATCGTGTAGGAAACATTGTAATTCATTGTAATTAATCATTCACTGACTAACATTTCAAACCTAAAAAGAGCTGGTACTTTTTGCAGAGAAAATTTATTTGATGAAATATTTAATTATGAATATATTATGTTTTTATACAGTGAAACCTGTCTAAGACGGATATTCTATGACACAAAAACTTGCTTGAACGGAAAGTCCCATTGATAATTAGTGCTATGGTTTATACTGTATACATACATACTTTTATTGATTTGGCTGTGAATCCAGTTTCAAGGTGGATAGCAACACAAAACACATTTTCATATTTTGGCACTTATATAACAAGGTTAATACGACATTTCTCAAGGTTAACAATTGATTGAGGGAAAAGGACACGGTGTCACCAAGATATTTTCTTCTGCAAGTCTCAAATGTAAATTTCAAATATACAGATAAAAATAATCTAACTCTAGTTTCACAATGGATAAAAATACAATAAATTTAACCTGAATAAAACTAAATTCATCAATTTCCAATTACACAATGACAAGGATACTTAGAACCGATAACTATACAATATCGTGAAGGACATTTCTCACATATAATCATTGTAACTCCAGCGAAATAGCCGAATCCGAAGAAATAAATTATCTAGGAACCATTTCTCTAACAAAAACCTCGAATAAAACCCTCTAGCTCTGACAATAAATAATAAACTAAGATACATTAACTCCAAGATTTATCATTTTGAAAAATATCATATTTCCTGAATTTTTCTTTATGCGATTTTTTTTTTGAGTGGATTTTTCCAAAACCACACAGTATTATATATCAGCATGGGTGGTGATTATGAAAAAATATATGATATAAAAGATACTTTGAGGAAGGTGTAGTGAATAATATATCTGAAAAAAAATAATAGAATTTAAGACTGCGTATCACAATGATTATAGATTTAACATAAAAATGTACTATATCGTTGCAAAATTTTATTTTTTGTTCAGAAAAATCCCGGATGGGTTTTAAATTAAACGCCAACGGAGACAAACTAGACAACACAGAATTCGATATGACTTAAAAATCAAAACGAAACCATAATTCAAAAACAGCACTTAAGGAATACATTTAATGACGAAATAAAAATTTAGAAAAGTCTTTACACAAATTTAAATGATCAACAAAATCAGCCAAATACAATAAAATTTACATGTAACTTTTTTTATTATACATATTTCTTTCTGTCCTTATGAATGTAATGAAGATTGATATCATTAATGATTGGTCTGATAACAACCCCAAGTATTTATAAACATCAATATGCCTTAAACGGGTTATGTAATGTGTGTATTGTGTTTTTGTGCGTATTGTATATGTTGTATTATACGTGTATATGTGAATGTAAATAAAATTTCAAATTTCATTTTAAAAGAATGCAAGCCTTCGTTTCTGACATTTCACACTTTATGGTTCACCCCCATAAAAACGTATGAAAATATATTTTTTTACAAAAACTGATATAAATCGGTGTTCCCTTTTAGAATATTTTTCATTGAAGCAATCACCAGCACAACAATTAAATTACTTATAGTCGATCTTTAATTAACTAAAAATGATTAATTAAGGGTAAATATACAGTTTGAATTGATTTTAATCATTTTAATTGAATAAGCAGATAAAATCTGGCTTAGCAAATTACAATCTTATTACCGACTCTGTCAACTCTGAACACGTGAAATTTCAACAGCTCTCAACAAATGACACAGAAAACGAATCAACTCTTTGTAAGTAAAAAGTATGTATGTGTATATGTAAAGCGGTATTTTGAACTGAAATGAAGCTGAAAGATGTGTTTTCTAAAATACAAAAAAACATTTGAAAAAAATCAGTATAATGGATTTTTTGGCAATATATTTGCCATGTATATTCAAGTTCTGTATATACTGTATATACTGAACCACGAATTGTCAAGTTAGAAACCGCCAAGCTTGTACGAGGACGGATTCATTGCAAATTTCCAAACGCAAGCAGAATTTTGACTTCCAAATGTTTCGTCCATATCTATGTCAGATGTCTTACCGGACAGCTGAAGAGAAGCAATCGCGACTCTCCACTCGCGTCTGTACCAAATATATCTTCCGCATGAGTGGAAATGTTTGGAAATTTTCCATTTAATTTTTTCCGCTGTTCAATTTTAAAATATTTTACAAACAAGCTAAATAATAATAAAATAATATCTAGCCGCAGAATGTAGTACATAGGGAACAGAGCGTATGCAATTTTACTGGCGAACCGTTGATCCTAGAGGCATGCTTCCAGTTAGAAAAAGTATCCAAATAACGTGCATAGTACTCAAATATGTCATTTATGTTGCAAGGCGTTGTCCACGAAGCTGAGCTGGAAGAGATCTCGGCAACGGGATAAGTCCAATGGCAAAGTTCTGGCGTTCATTAATTGCAAGGGGTTGTATAGTTATTAGAATAAGAAAAATTAACTTTTATACAGTTCCTGCGCGCCCCAAAACCCAGTTATAAAGTTATTGCCCCGTCCCTCGTGATGGCAACAAAGAAAATTACACGTTTTTAAGTGCAATATTCGCTTAGATATTCGAATTCGAAAAACGGAGGAAAGTTTGGAAAGAACAGCAATTGCCAATCGACTACTTTTACAAGTGAGACACCAGTATCGATTGGTGAAGGACAATGCGAGGCTATGGTATCGCAGGGAATTTTTCTCTAATAGGGTTGTTAATAAATGGAATAGCTTACCCCCGGAGGTAGTAAATTGTAACACAATTGACACGTTTAAAAAGAAATACGATAAACATTTTGGGGTAAATCGAGAAGCTATACATTCTTAGAATAAGACAACCATAAGTATTCTTTATGGGCGTTGTATAATATTTTATCATGTGCATATATTGTTTATAATTTTTGTTAATTGCATTTTTAATTGGGTTGCTGTAGTTTTGAAATATATGACATCCATCTTTTTTCTCAGCCACCTCGTTGGGCATTTTGCCTGTTGTGGCGTTGTATTTGTATTTGTATTAAATGCGGGTAAAACGGTTTACCCGTATTCAACGCTGTTCTTTCCCCAACTATACTCCGTTTTTCGAATTTTAATATCTCTGTGAATCACTTGTAAACGTGGTTTTTTCTTTGGCATCAGGAGAGACAGGACAATAACTTCTAATTGGGTTCTTGAACAGAGGGTGTCACTATATAAAACGTTATCTTTTTTTTACTTTAATAACTACACAACCCCTTGCAACATGAATGACATATCTGGGTAGTACACGTTATTTGGATACTTTTTCTAATTGGAAATACGCCTCTAGAATCAACGGTTCGGCTGTAAAATACCGTATGTCCTATTACCTATGCATTCAGTATGGTTGGGGGGTTATCTCAGCAGGAATTTCTCCTAAAAATAAAGTCACGGGATGAATGTGAATTTCACTTCAAGCAACATCGACATTTTGTTGCAATCGTTCTTGAATTATATGTATATAAAGCACATTATGTGAGTAGTATGAATAGGGTGGCTATATCAAAGTGGATTCGAAATTTTAAAAATAAAGAGCCAAAGTAGCCCGCGTTTATGGTATTAGTAATTTCTACTGATACAATTGAATAGTTTTTCATTCGATCAGAAATATGCTACGAAATCTGTCAACGGATCACCAGTACGATCATCCAGAACCGCTGCAGTTCTTCACCATCTTCAATTTCGATCAAAATAAGAGACTCGGTTCATTTCTTTAAAAAATAAAAACTATTTTACGAATGTGTTGAATATCAGAGGAAGAGAGAGAGAGAGAGAGAGATATTGGTAGAAAAAAAATTGGAGCCTATGTCAGACGTGATGCCAAAATCTACGACTTCGGTGCAAGAGAATCGATCGAAGTATATCTGGTAAACGAGTCACGCAATCTGATAACGGAACCAACGAGACCCTTATGTTAATGACTGATCATCGAGTAGCATCGGGACATCATCGAGAAGCTTTCGATGAAACCTGTAACGCATCATCACAATAACAAATGATGCGAGTTTTATTTGATATTTTTAGAAGAAAAAATGAATTTTGATATTTTGAGCATGAAAGTTTTAAGAAAACATTCCCATTCGTGCGATATGCCGACCACGTATTTTCAGCGTGATGTAAAATGCTTTACATGATTCTCGATTTGGTAAGGGGGGGAATCAAACCTTTTATTTTTCATGCTCTAGTATTATTCTTATTGCTTGACATAGAAGTTTATACTCGATTCGTCAAGTTATTGCAGTTATCACTGCAGTACGGTAAGTATCACTGCAATGCATAGAAAAGTTGATGGAAGGTGGCAACACTACACATGACAAGCATTACACAGAAACAAACAAGTTTACGTTAGGTTCGCAAAAGCTGTTGCCAAAAGCTTGTACGTGAAGGGGTTAAAGTTGAGAGACCTTGAAGAAAACAAATCTCAGTCTTAATAGTCAGTGATTTGTCCAGTAACAATTTTTTATTTTTTGAATCAATGAGTTTTCTCCTCTGGGCACGAGAAATGAAGAAGCGAAGCACCTTAATTCGCACAGTTTGTGTTAACCACACTAGCACAATGAGTAATTGCGCATTAATGTCCAGGATCGTGGAAGAAAACTCATTTTAAATTTTGTACTCAAGTGACACAGATAGATGGAAGGACCAGTGCAACGTCAACTTTTCCGAACCATGAAAAGGTTTACTTCCCCCCCCCCCGTAATGTATCACTAAAGAAAATCGAAATTGCGTAGCATCTCTCTCTCTCGAAACCTTTGACAACAATATCTCTAGAAAATATCATTGCCAAACAAAAATATCACATGCCAAAAACTCTTTCGGTAGTCGTTTCATTATATTCATATTCTTACGGATGAAAAAATAATTCCAGGCAACGCGCGGGAACAATAAAGACAAAAGAGTTTTGCTTATGATGGAAAGAACACTGCACATGATTAAATACAGGAATTTTTGTGTCCGTAAGAATATCATCCACCATTTCATTGCAGCTAGAGGGGAAAAAATTCGACTGGTTGTTACGTATAAGAACCGAATTCATCACGTTTACCTTAACATACAGGGTTATTATTAATTCCCCTTGTAGCGTTTTACTGGGATACCATTGATCCCAGAGGCATACTTCCAATTACAAAAATTATCCAAATAACTTGTAGACCATCCATGTTGAAAGAGGTTGTATAGTTAATAAAGTAAAAAAGTACCTTTTTTATACGTACACCGCTCTTAATGCTCAAAAATACAATAACGGCCATACTCACCGTCAGAGTTTAACTGCCATCGCAGGTCAAAGGATTAGAGATCGAGACGCATTGGTTAATATCCCGAATTTAACCAATCCGTTTTGAACTCTAATTCTTTTACCTGCGATTGCAGTTAAACTCTGACGGTGAGTACGGCCGTTAGAAAGTTGTTTTCCCGCCTCTCCTGATGTCAATAAAAAAATTTCCACGTTTCCAAGAGCAATATTCACTGAGATATTCGAATTCAAAAAAACAGCAATGTGGGAAAACCGTTTTATCCGCATTTTATGCTTTCAACATGAATGACGTATCTGAGTTCTACACGTTATTCGGTTAATTTTTTTAATTGGAAGTATGCCATCTACGATCAATGGGTTTCGCCAGAAAAATGCGGCAAGGGGAGTTAGGTAATCGCCCTGTATATATTAATAATACTAGCTGTAACCCGCGGCTTCACGCGCGTGGAGATTTGGTAATCAGGAAATTTTTCTACAATGATTTCCCCATATAACATTTGGACACACCTTGGGAGTTAAATTTTCAAGAATCTCGTCGTAGTGCGCCTTATAACCTTTGCAAGCAGATGACCCCCTTTAAATGTTGAATTTTGAAACATCCTTTTTTTTTCTATTGTGGCGTGCGTGCGTGCGTGCGTGCGTGCGTGCGTGTGTCCATGCGCGCGCATTACAAACTGAAACTACTGACAAATTTTATATTTATAAATTTATATAGATTCAGTGGTTTTGGCTCGGCATGACTTCACTATATAAGCTTTGAACCCCTTATGACACCCCGTAGGGGTCGAATTTCAAAAAGCCCCTTCTTGCAGTTAGTTAGTTTTAAGTCATGAAACAAAACTACTGACCAAATCTCATAATTATAGCTCCAGCGGTTTCGGCTCAGCACGATTTCTATATATATATAACCTTTGAACCCCCCCCCCCCTTATGGGTCGAATTTCGAAAAACTCTCTCTCTTAGTGGGTATTTACTTCATGAAATAAAACTACTGACCGAATTTCCTGAACATAGCGGTTCATGAACTTCAGCGGTTTTGGCTCGGCGATGATGAATCAATGAATCTGACAGGACAGGTCATTATACAGTGTATATATATATAGATAGATAGATAGATAGATTGAGAAGAGTTCTTGCAAAATATCCGCAATACATTGTTTAGTAGTTGTAATGCCAAACCTCCGTTTAAGGCAGCCACTCCAGGACAGGATTTGTAAATACATTTTATTTCTGTCATCAGTTATGTATTTTAACTAAAATGTATGTAGTGTGATGAAAGCTGCGACGCTTCTGCAAAAACCGAGTCATTTTCAGGGACGGACTTGGGCAGGATTTTTGACGTACCTTCTAACGAAAAATTTTTGCAAACCCCCTACATCGATTTTCTAGTAAATGTATACATATACAGAAAAAAATTAAAAAGGGTATAGTATTTGATCCCTGGCAGTGTCTTAACGGCTTGTCTACGGATATTGTGAAGGGCCGCGAAATGCCTATGTATGTGTTCCGGCCTTTGTCATTCTTTTGAGCGTGGCTTATTTATAGGGATTTGAGATAATAGTATGATGAGGAAAAAAAAGTTGGATCGCATGAGTGTTGTAGAAAACCTCAATCCTCTCTGCGCTGTAATCCAAGGGGCATGATATGATGGATCCTTCCCCACCCCCCCCCCCCAGGCTAAGATCATTGGTGGAATCCCAGGCCAGGTACACACGGGTCCATCGATAGTGAATTTATACCGTGAAAAAAAAAAATAGAATCCTGCCGTGCCCTAAGGGTAGAACCCTGTCAGTCCCACCCTTGTGGGAGCGATAGGTTGGTGATTATCTGGGCTCTGCGCTTGCTGGAATTATATTCACATTACTCTCGAAAATCATATTACCAAATCTCATCATGCTGGCCTCTTATGGAGACGAGACCCCCACGAATATGCGTAAGGTAGTTTGGGTCATGGCTCTCACGTCCTGGAACAGGGTCCCTAGGTGGGAATTTTTGGCGGGGGCCCCCCATTCCATACTTTTCACTAGCCCTTCTATAGTTCCGCAGAGGAATATGGATGAGTTGCATGTGGGGTTTAACTTATAGCATGAAAAAACAAAAAATTATGACAATTGTCCCGGTGCCCAGAGCTACTACTTCATCATGCACCAACTCCAGCCATATCGCTATATTACAATTTTCTGCCGTTAACGAGTTGGTTTGAAAATGAAGGCGTCATCTATCGGTGGTCGCCTCAAGCTCGTTAGGGGAAAATATCTTGTTATCTATATTCTTCCCCTGTTCGAACCTGGGCCCTGACGAGAACCTTGACTGGGATAGAAGAGTATCTCACCACCACGCCACTCTGGAGCTACCTGGTCCCCAGAGCTGGAGCCCTCTCAGCCCCCCCCCCTTTGTGAGAGGGGAGGTCATGACGAGGATGTCTACGGATAAGTGGTTGTTAAAAGACAAATCTGAATAGTATCACGCTCACTAACATGGAGCTGAAACGGTCGTTTTATGAGTAATATGAATTCGTGGATGAGTCTTATTCGAACATTAACGAGAGGTATATCCTCTTTCTTCCCATTCAAAGAGTTCGATACCATCCGCTCGGATAACATGAGCTGGGACTTGATACGGCCACTAAAAGTCTGGATGCAAATTGATGCCACGACTTCACTCAAATTATTCTCGGTACAAGTAATTACATTTGGGTGAGAATTGCTTCGCATAAAATATCGCTATTGGCAACTCTGAAGTCATCGCGAATTCCACAAAGTGTTGTTGCCGAGAGGAGAGAATTTACAGGAAATTGCACGAACCAAGAGCAAAGATCGCGTCAACGCTCACGGGATAGGAATGTTATGCAAGTGGAGTGAGAGAAAGAGAGAGACCACTACCAAGATACAGCGAGAGAGGGAACTTGAGCGAAAACACTCATCAACATCATCGCATAGCCCGGTCCGTTGTCCGTGAGACGTGTGTATTTAGATATGCAAATGGCTTGGAGCGCAATTATCTTACTGCCAGTCTAAATGCAAAGCTTAGCTTTATGCAGTTTATTCTGATAAAGTCTCTGATTTCCCATACAATTTACACACACATAGGTACACGCAACGTCATGAGAAAGTTTAATCCCAACAGCAGTTTGTGTGCGTGATAGGTGGAGACTTGTATTACACAGCAGCGAATCCAAAGTTTATATTTTTATTGAGGTATACTTTATTAAATTTTTACAATTTACTAAATGAGTAAAATACTAGATCATACAAGATGCTTATAATCATTGCAAATAAGAACGGTGGAACTGATTAACGTTTCTAAATTCTTCTATAATACAGTGAAGCCACTCATAACGGCCACGTCCGAACAACAGTCATCTTGAGCAGCGGTCAGATTTTCGTGGGACAGAGCGCATCCCGTTAGATTAACATTAACGTTAACCTGTTAACCTCCGAACGAGAATTTCTAAATAACGGGCACTTTTGGTCATGAAAATGAAACCAAAATGATGTACATAAGGAAAAATTATCCGCAATATTACTTCTGAAGGAGATCCTTTTTTGAACCGTACGAAAAAATAACAAAGTATATGTTCTTCCGTAAGCCACAGGGGTGGCTCGAGACATCGTTTCGGCGCCCCTCTGACGTATAAGCCGCATCAGGAAAAAATTACAGCGAAAACTTCCAGCAAAATGAAATCCATCAAAAATTAGATTATTATAATTTTTTTAGCAATTATTTTTTACCTTTAGCACTTATTTGACACCCCCATGCGGCCCCATGGTTGCATATCCCTGAAGCCGCTCTTGCGAAGAGTCAGTGGTTTCCAAAATGCAGCCCGTGGGTCCCGAAGTTTCACAAGTAGTTGCTAACAGATGCGCAAGATTTTCATGATAAATTCAAGCATCTTCAATGCAAAATAAATGTCATGTGCTGCATAACACCAAATCATAGCACCAGATCCCACTATCGTGGAGTCTTCCTATGCAGGTGTGCATTTTTGGCCCACGGTACCTGCCTGGATGGGTAATGGGCCATGGCTCCCCCCAAGGATAGAACTAACAGAGCTCTAGCGTGGGAGTAAAGAACGATTCTTGTCCTTTTGTTTTACCACACAGCGAATCCATTAAAGAAGGACCCGTAAAAAAGCTGGCCTAGGGAACCTGTTACAGAATGTGGTGGCCTTAAAGTGGGCCCATGCGATAAGATGACTCTAGAGTTACCTCTTCTATTCGGAATTAGAGAAAATGGGTGAAAAAACAACACTTAATGCCTGATTCCTTGATAAATACTCTTTATATAAAAAATAACGCTGAAGCGATTCTGTTTTGATTCGAAAACGGTTGCTCTCCTTTGACAGTATAGTGACGCCATCTATTGTAAACATATGCGAGTGACCTTTCAAAGGTGTGCATGCATGCGCCTTCATTTCTAAGTTTCGGAATCTTGTATTCTAACCAACCGGATCAAAGGTATCCTAACGCAGTAGTTCTGAACGTGGGACCATATGTCTCTCCTCTCGGAGCCCCATGATATTTTAAGGGGACCACGAGTGAAAATTTAGGTGAAAGAGTAGCCCTGAAAGGGTGGTGATGGGGCCACAGAGAGCTGTGAAAAAATAAAGCTTCTAAGTGAAGGTAGGTTGGGAAAAAATGAGACTACTTTGAGAATAAAGCAGAGCTGCCCATAGAATCTTGATCAACGAATGGGCCCCTCAGGGCATGACTCAGGAGGCCTCAAGCCCGTAGAAGGACTGAGTACAAGGCCGATGAGTTCTGGTTGATCACCTGATAAGCTCACTGCCCGGTAACTTCTGGTGTTGAGACGGCCCTGCATAACCCTCTTCCCCCCATAGGAAGAAAGCTCACTAGCTCAGGGTAGGAACGGATCCGGTTCGAGAGCTGAGACTCATTTCGTAGGGTTGTTGGATCATCCAATATTTTACGGGACAGACATGTTCAATTCGGCTATTGAGAAGGATGATCACCCAATCCCCCAGATCTGCTTCTAGCCCAGGGGTTCAGATTGACCTTATTTGCGAAAAATCTTTGTTCATTATCAATTTCGTTTCGACAAAATTTAATTCAATAACTAAAAAGGATCTCGCCCCTGAATTGAGGTTGGGGAGGGGGGGCCTGAATAAGACAGAGGGGGCACTAGAAGAAAATATATTCGGAAGGGAGCGCCATGGACATAATAAGGTTAAGAAACACTGCCCTAGCACACGATATTTTGAACGAACGTTCATCTAGCATTGGGTCAGGGTTGCGAGACTTGATTGGTCAAGTCTCCAGCTGTTACGTCACAATGAGGATTTCCATGTCCGATCAGAGGAGTTTATGAATGAACAGGAAAAGTTAGGTACACGAACTGACTTCGCGTTCGGTCACAAACGGGCAGGTTTATGAATGAACTGAGAAATTTATGAATGAATGGCACATAAGAGGAAGTTTCCATATTAGGAAGTGACCTTCATCTGACCTTTCTCGTTTACATTCGCGTATTACTACGTTTACAACTAGTAGTACTACAAGAGAGGAAACATCCCATACATGGGTAATCAACAAATGACATCATTCATTCATAAAAAGATCAATGAATGAACTTGCGGTCAACAATGGGATTTTCCCGCGCTTTTCGTTGCCTAGGTAACAAAATAAGATACTTATTTAATATAAATGCTTCAATGAATGGATATAAAATGATAACAATGGGTTCAATCAACAATTAAATTTTCTCTCTATCACCCGGTTTAAACAATGTACAACAACAATGGTTTATTTTCCCAATGCTACTTCGTGCCTAATAATTCTCTAGAATATTTAAAAAATCGTATAAATTCACCTAATTGGAACTTTAAAATGCGGTTTTTACCAAAATGTCTGTCATAAAGAGAGGATTCAAAAGAACTTTAAAATATATTTATTTATTTATAACAATATTTTAATATCATTTTTAATCATCTATTTTTCGCACAATATAAACCCTCTAATTATTTTCCCACTGATTAATTACTTATTTGTGAATTATGTAGGCCTACATAGTAGAGTAACCAAAATCAATAATTTTTTATGTTATTTCAAGCAAGAGTCATCGTTTAAATGCTCGTAGTACGAATCGGTTTTCTTGTTCTGCTCTTACTCATAATATCCACCACCGTCAAAACGTCGAGAATGTTTCAATTCCAAGAAACCATTATACAGGCTGTTCCAAATTGTTTGCACTGCCGATATCTCTGCAAGTTGAACGGACCGTTCAAGTATTACGTCAGCAGATTTTTAGCCATTTTTGACCGTCCTCCTTTGTCAGCAAAATTTCCCTCCTCCAAATGCATATTGGGATCAGAGACGTACGCGCGTATATAGGCGGACTTCGTGCCCCCGCCCAAACTCCAAATTTTATTTTTTTTCATGCAAAAAATATTTTTTTTAAATTTCGGATGTTTATATGTAAAGGTACGTGTATGTACCTTTATATATAATCAATTTCTGTTGATTTCAATGCTATTTGAAGGCTAAGAACACAAAATATATTTTTAAGAAATTCATTCCAACCCACCTTCTAAGCCATATATTCTAAATCCTTGACCCGCGGACCAAATGTGGCCTTTGGGGTTGTCTGACGTGGCCTACCACTTTAAACCTAACTTTCTGAAAATGAACTAAGCGGCACATTTACAGATCACTTTTAACCGGCCCGTGGCACATTCACTAAGTGACCTTTTTTACCACATGGGGACTATATAAAAAGCCAATTTCTTTGCTTTTCCATGTATACGGACCCTCAAACAAAAATTGACATTTTAAGTAACTGCACGTCATTTGAAAGTGTTTGGGCATTCGGACCGGTGAGATTAGGTGAATAATTTCGTAGACCGGCATAAACGGGATGAAAAATGTTGTGAACCAGAGGAAATAAAAATAATAGGATGGAAAATTTCCTAAATATTTCGAACGTATTTCATCATGGGAGAAACATAATCGAGCTGGGACCCATGCTGCCATCTATCAAATATACACAAAACTATTTGTAATTCTTCAAGTGAAATTGGTTGCTAGTTTTAAACATGTGTGGCATGAAAATTAACAATATGTGTTATGATGCCATATATTTATATTTATTTTTATGCTACATATTGGTGTAAATTTCATGCGCCATGTAATACTGGTTCCTATATTTTTATGTTTGCCACCAAATTATTTTTTACCAAATCCACATTGCCTATAATATCGTCTTCCACAAGTGGAACTAGTACCTATATGCAAAATAGGCGTGCCTTGCCGAAGTTTCAAACTCAAAAAATCTCAGAAAATCGTTCAGCAAATCAGATTTTCAACTGACAGAGTATGGACGACCATTGCCTAAGAGGAAGAGGGAACATCCAGCTAATCACCAAATAGCATTCAGCACTACTTTGAATTACTGTGGTCAAAATGACGCTAAGCAAGGCATCTCCAATTCGTTTACCGAAATCGGCACGTTTATCAGATATAACCACGTCACAGCATCTCTTTATTTTGCTTCATATCATATAATATTATAATTCAACATTTTTTTTCATTAGAAATACACATAGATGTCTATGATGTTCGAATTCCAAAAATCAAAATATTTTATTTTATTTTTGATACATAAAAGCGCGGTCCTTCGAAATACGGCCGTCTCGAAAAACCTTCCCTTTGAAATAATAAGCTTGTATCTTATCGGCAAAGAAGCTTTAATGAGAAAAAAGAGAAAACAGACAAACCTATAAAAAAAATCACCATTGAAGAGATACAAAGGGTCAAATGATCAGCTCATATCCTAAATGGCCAAATTTCCTAGAAGACTGAATTCCTAAGCTAAATGTTGAAAGAAACATTCACGAAAAATAATAATAATCCCAATCAATATAAATATTCAACAACATCACTCACAAGATTTATTTCTGATGTGTCATTAAAAGTTTCAATACATCGGATGGGGAAAAAAGAACGGCTGAGCTTGAATAACTTTATGACAGTAATAAAATCTTCCAAAGTATCTTCAGAGACTTGAAAAAGAATAAAAAGGACTTTTATGTATTCTCAAGAAATTCCTTTATTCTCATACGTATATAAAGGAGAATAATAACAAAAAAATATATAATAATAAGGGCCTGGGAAACCCTACTTTGTGGCATTTCGGGATATTTACCAGTCTATTTTCAAAATGTTTTATTAAATTCTTAGAGACTCGAAGAAAAGATATTTCTAGGATTTTTTCGGAAAAGGATAATTTGAAAAGTACACTCTTTCACACAAAATAATATAAGTGATATTGAACTTGCTCATTTTTTGAGGAATTTCTATTAAATAACAATGAGGTCCTGGATTATTGTCAATTGGATTCATCAACAGAAGAAATCTCGAATATTTGACTACAGAGATCAAAATTTATGTCTTAATAGCAAAAGTACCCGGTGCTTTCCAGGTTTTCTTCAATTACTGGGAGGATTGGAAAAGTGACAAACCGTTATAAAGGAATAAACTGTTATAACGGCAGCATTAAAGATGTGACAAGTCATTGTAAAGGCATATATGTATGTCTGAAATGCATTACTACGGAACCACGGTAACCAAAGTAAACATTCCGAAAGTAACTGTTGGGACCCAGGAACCATTGTTGCCCAATGGTTTTTCGCCCCTTTCGGGCATTTGCCCAGCTCTGATGAACTTTAAAAGTAGCCTACGGTTCAATCCCGGTCCTGTTTGGTATATATATGCAAAATTTGGCGACGATCGGTCTAAAACTGTAGATTTGTACAAAGAGCAGACAGACATACTTTCACATTTATATATAAGATTCCCATTGAATGTACTGTGGGGGGAGGGGTTGATAGATTGTCCCTGATGAAGAATTTTTCTAATCTTTTTCTTCGAAAGACACAGTATATAGGGATACAAGTTATTTTAGTTTTTAATTTTTCCTTATGAGAAGATTAAATTTTATTACACAATTAATGAGTCTCTTATTGCATTGCTCTCTTAAGATGTTCCAAATAATCAATGGGATCGAAAACTTATTTTTGTAGTTATATGAACCATAGGGGGGGAGACCGCTGTGCCTAAAGACAGTTGCACCTACGGACATTTTAAAATTTGAAACAGGTGGGAATGTAGGCAGGGGAGTACGCAGGATCGACTTTCGGGGAGGGCACAAAAATTTTCTTAACGAGAAATTTAGTTACCACCCTTCGAAAAGCATTTAAATTAACGAAAATTGTTTAATATGGCATAAAAAGGGTATTTTATATTTCGATATTTCAATTTATTTCACCGAGAAATATTTTTCTAATGGATCCCACGAGCACCCCCTGCGTACTTTGAATATAGGATGGGACTCCTAGCGAATGTAAACTACTGTAGTATGCCTAATAGCCAGCTGGTCACGAAAAGCCTTCTCGTGGAAGACTCAAGTTAAGTAAATATAGTATTTTTACTCTTTTTTTTTTTTTTTTTTGGAAGGTCAAAGTAAAAAAATTTCACCTTTTTATTTTTTTTCTTTCCCTCTAACTTTTTAATGATTATTTGAAATAATCATAATTTCTTAATGAGGTTTTATGATTTATTTTTGATTTCAAAATGATCGTCACCTACCTGTTGCTATCTGTCTTTAGAAAACAAAATGAGTTGTACCTTGAGGCACTCTAAGGTGATGTACCTTCGGACAAAATTGTTTATGTCACTCTGCGAGTATATTAGAAATTTTTTACTATTTTTTGGTGTATTTCTTCTAATTTTCCTAAAAATAGTGTTTTATTTTTGGTTTTCTGTAAAAACCATATAATAATATATATAAGGGAAAAACTGATGACTATATATGTAGCAGTACGAAGCCGGAGCCATGGGTGCTGCGTCAGCTCAAGCATCCCCGGTATTTTCCAACAAAAAACGTTATCGCTTAACTTTTTAACATGCGAAGCATCGCAAATCATTACCGTCCTTATCAGATGCGGGACCAGGTGTGTCTTCTCACAATTTTGGAGAACCAAAATCGTTGAAACTCCCATTTGTCCCAATCAATCTACAAGAAAATGCTGAGACATATTTACATATTATTATATATCATATTTTTATATAATTATATATCATATTTTTATATAATTATATATCATATTTTTATATAATTATATATCATATTTTTATATAATTATATATCATATTTTTATATAATTATATATCATATTTTTATATAATTATATATCATATTTTTATATAATTATATATCATATTTTTATATAATTATATATCATATTTTTATATAATTATATATCATATTTTTATATAATTATATATCATATTTTTATATAATACATACAAAATATTTTTAACATACAATAAAATAAAAATTAACGCAAAAATTGATGGAAATTTAGCACTGAAGGTAATTTTAAATTAATGAGAGAAATAATTCCCGAAAGTGAGGAAAACTTTAGAATTGATGAGTTGAAATAAATAATTCTAGCACCAATGAAAATTCAGAATTAATGAGGGAATCAATTCTCTTTCTCTGGAATCGGTTAAAATTCATAATTAATGGAAGGAAAAATTCTAAAAATGATTAAAATTCAGAATTAACGGAATGAAGGAAAGAAATAATTCCAGCATTGATGAAAAAAAGTCATTCAAGTACGTATTAATGAAAAAATTCAGATTATATTGAAAGAAATAATTCAAAAGAAAGAATAAATGAAATAGTTGAGGAATTAATGACAGAATTTAACTGAGATGAAAGAATTAATGAAAGAAATATTTCAATAATTAATGAAAGAAATATTTCAATAATTAATGAAAGAAATATTTCAATAATTAATGAAAGAAATATTTCAAGAATTATTGAAAGAAATATTACAATAATTAATGAAAGAAATATTTCAAGGATTGATGAAAGAACCATATTAATGAAAGAAATATTTCAGTAATTAATGAAATAATTTAATTAATGAAAGAAATATTTCAAGAATCGATGAAAGAATTTAACTGATGAAATTAATAATTCCAAAATCGATGAAAATTCAGAATTAACGGTATAAAAAAATTAAAGAATTGGTGGGAGCTTCCTAATAATTTATCGTGAGGGCAAAGCCCAGTGCGACCGCACCTGTCGCACACTCCTAAGGGCGGGTGGGAGTTAAGTACATCAAGTCTAAACTTGTTTAAATTCTTTTGCTCGTCTTAAGGAACATTCATAAACCGAATTTCCGATGTATATCAACTTGAAGCCATGAAAGAATTTTCTTGGATAATTACGATCCCTAATTTGGAAATTTTGGATAAACACAATAAGTAAATTGGAAAAAAAAAAGGAACTAAGTAAATCAATCACATTAACGATTGTGGGGCAATTTTCCAAGAGAAAAACATTGTCGCGTTAGCTCATATGCATATCAACATTATACTATGATACGGAAGGTTATTCCAAGTTAGTTAACGATGGTAATTAGTAATGCTAACATCATTAAATGTACTAATTAGATCATGCAGTCGTATACTCATGGTTAAACAGCGCAACTAACTGATAATAGTGGTCTGTTTATATTGCTAATAACCGGATCACTGCGAGATATTGAGTTCTGCGATCAATGATAAACAAAGAGTATTAGATGAAAGAGAGCAATGTTATCGATAATAATATATAATTAGTAATTGATTATAGTTAGATTAACGTAAACACTAGATAGTTTGAAAATAAATAAAAGAAATGTTCTTTATATATACGTTACGGTAAAAATGTGATAAATCGATTATTATACATACTTACCAATCGTTTTGATAAGTTTGATAAGTTCATAACTTTTAGCGGCGAATATGCATAATACCCAAGCCTCAATGATAAGTTTGATAAATACTAAAATAACTGTCACTTTACCGGATATTATGCATAATACAAAAGCATCGTTGCTAAATTTAATAAATACTGAAAACATTATCACTTTTACCGCCGATTATACATAATAACCAAGTGTTATTGATAAATACTTGAAATTTATCACCTTCATTTGTGATTTTGCATGATAATACTCTAATGTAATTGGTGAATTTGGTAAATATGAAAAAATTTCAATATGATTCTGATGTGTGATGAATGTAGTCGGGTTCCGACATAATGATAACAAATTTTTACGATCGTACTCCTATATAATGACACGATGAATTACCACGTATAGTATTTGATATATAGTAGTATGATTTATCGTGTTTACCAACGACGCGACGTTTGGGTATTATGCATAATCGCCGGTAAAAGTGATAATTTTTTAGCATAGTGAAACCTCGGTATAACGATGCTCTGCGGACCAAGAAAATATATCGTTGTAAGGGGATTATCGTTCGGTCGAGAGGAAGCAGTTTAACATTAGAGTATAGACAGTTGAAAACAAAACGGAAAAATCTCGTTGTAAAGTGATTTATCGTTATATTGAGCATCCTTGTAGCGAGGTTTCACTGTAGTTATTAAATTTACCAACGACGCTTGGGTGCTATGCATAATCACAGGCAAAAGTGATTAATTTAGAGAAATTTAAATTTAATTAATGATTAAACGTCAAAATGCTTGGTAAGTATGCATAAAATTCGGTTATTATGAATATTAACCATGGTCAAGAAAATTAGACTAGAATGGGGAAAGGGTGGCAAAATTCATGTAGCCCAGAGGAGGCAAAACGGTAAATCCGCCTCTGCCTGTAGCCAGAAATTTCGGGGTGGGGGAGGGACAACTTTTGTCCCGGAAGGGTCAAAAAGTGATAGAACAATAGACTTCATATTATCCCATGCATTTCAATCATTTTCTCACATTTCTGGGGTTACAGACCGTCCTCTCACTACGGTCTTGCTCTGAGTCGTACATCTTGAGTTCGCAGCTCGTGGAGCAATTAAGTGTCCCGTAATTAATTTATTATTATTATTTATCTAGCAGCAAGACTGGGTGAATAATTAGAAATCCAAGAGTTTCATATTTTGGAATTTAGATCACTTCTCAAAGGGGAAAAAAAAGCACATTATCTAAAGCACGAAGAAAGTTCAATAATAACCTCAAACGATAATGACTTGCGAGACATTTTTCTTATCGTGTCCACATTTTTCCGAAACTCGATACCGTATCTCAAAGTTTCCAAAGGTTCTCGAAGCTCTAAATAAGTGGAAGCAGTAATTTTCTTTCACGACCGCATCAAAGTCTTTGCGTCTTAGAACTTAATTGCGGACAAGAGACGCAAATGCATCGCGGAGAACATCTGATAGTAAATAGACAGTAAATAACTGTCACGGTTTTATGACAGTAATGAATGTGGGCAATAAATAAGCCCAATAAAACCAAATTTAATGGAAATTTATGTTGGAAACATGACCATTAAATTTATTTTTATGGGGCTCCCCCCTTTTCCAGCTTCCAGAAGTGCTTCGCGTGGTATTAAAAAAAGTTTCCCATCCGTTCCTGTCATTTTGATACCGTTAAGCTTCGGAATCTACTCGATGACATTACATTGAAACACTCATAACTAACGTGTGGATAATGTAAAATTGGTTTGCGTCATTCATTCCCGACAGCAATTTTTCATACAGACGAGTGAGTTTTCACTATTAAATTCAATTTAGACATTGATTTCAGATTATATGAAGTATATATACTGCAAAAGCTCTATCCAATACGTATTAAATATTGCTAATACATTTAGCACTGTTCTAAAACCCAAATTCCAAGAGATATGAATAAAAAATGTATAAAAATATAAAATTGATAGTGTGTATGTTCTCTATACAAATCTACAATTTTCTATCGATCGTCGTCAATTTTGCATATTTACCAAACGGGACCCGACTTGAAAGATAGGATACTTTAAAAGTTCGTCAGATATACGCAGATGCCCCGAGTGGGTGAAAAACTGTCGGACAACAATGTTTCCTGGGCCTCAACAATCGCTTTCAGAATGTTTAGTTTGGTTATCATGGTTCCCTAGCGAAGCTTTTCAGGCCCCACGTTGGACGAGTGTGTTTTTGTGCCCGAGTGGCATGGTGGTAAGATGCTCGTCTACCATCGTGAAGGTTGTTGTCAGGGTCCCGGGTTCGAACACAAGGGAGGATATAGATAAGATATTTTCCCTAAAGAACTCGAGGCGACCACCGATAGACAGCGCCTTCACTTCCAACCCATCTCACTAATGGCAGTAAATTGCAATATAGAGATATGGAGAGAGTTGATGTTTAGTGAAGAAGGCATTCATGTGCCTCTACAATGGTTTGTCACTTCTTTAATGCTGCCCGTATTAGGTATAATAATTTATTCCTTTGTAATGGTTTGTCACTTTTTTAATCCTCCCAGTAATCGAAGAAAACCCGGGAAATCGCCGGGTATTGTAGCTAGTATTGAATGAAATGTGCTATATTAACTCTGTCTATTATTGTTTGAATAGTTTTGAATCGTATCGTGAGCATTTTTACGTATTTTTAGCACTGTTTAATCTGTAATTCAGCAATTGTTAAATTTAAGATTTAAATATACTATATTGTCTGGGTCCTTTTTGTAGTTTCGACGTTTACTCGAATTTCTAGAAATACTGGGCGAAATACTTCTCGAAATACTGGGCGAATAGTTCTGAAATTTCCGTCATATATGCCTTATATTTGTACTCATCATTTCCAGTGAAAAGTAGTCACGAGTGCAGTTAGAAGACCGACAAAAAATTAAATAAGAAAAACAAAACTTCACTACTAGTGAAGCTCAAAAAAATATATTTCAGCATTCATTCAGCATTTTCAAAGATTTATTCAGCATCTTTCAAGCTCTACTCAACATTTTCAAAACTCTTTTCGGCATTTTTAAAGCTCTATTCGTCATTTGCCAAACTCTATTCAGCATTATTTAGAATTCATTCAATATTTTCGGAGTTCCATTCAGTGTTGTCAAAGCTCTATGCACAGCATCATTGAAAATTCATACACAATTTTTAGAAATCTATTCGATATTTTTTCTGATACATCGGTATTATGAAGCTCTATTAGGTGTATTTCAGCTCCTTATTCAGCATTTTACATTTACATTTATGCAGCGTCACATCTGACAAATTCCAGAGCTTACAGAGCCGCCCTTGTGGGTGTGTGCGACAGGTGCGGTCGCACCGGGGTCCCGCGTTGTGTGAGGATCCGCCACTTGCAGAAAAAAATAATTCCTTTCACAAATTCTGAAATTCTGCATTTTCATCTCGAAAGAAATAATTCTAGAATTTTCCCAACTTTCATCAGTTTTGGAATTCTGAATTTTCATACATTTCTGGAATTATTTCTTTCGTTCCCGCGTCTGGTAAGAGTGACACTAACAGCTTGTATAACACACCTCGACGGTTTCGACAAACATTTATAGACCAATGCTTTCCAAGAGTAGTATCGTTTCACAGTTGTAACCATATATGTTAATAGTAATAGGTAATGCTATATATTCCCTCTCTCAAGTTCATTCATAATCCAGCAATCTTCCTCCGAATAGAGCAATAGTCTGCACACATACTGTTTTACGGATTACGAATTGAAGTGTGTTGTTCCCGAATGTCTTCAATAGTCGTTTCATAATAATTATGATGTTCGGGTTGTTCTAGTACGCATATAAGTGAACAGCGTGGGTATTCATTATTAACAATGTGTTTCGTAACGGAAGTTCTAATGAGATGCATAGCCGCAGGGCTAAAGTAGTCATTAATTTAGAGTAGCTCCCATTCTCAGGATGAGTCATGCAATTTATTTAGTTTAGGAGGGAGGGGTTAACTAATGCCAAATTTAATGAGTTTGCTTAAAATCTTCCTTAGAGTTCCAAGAAAAACTTTAAGACAGTGTTTCTCAACCTTTTCAAACCCATGACCCCTTTCGGACCGTATTTTCTTCCCGTACCCCCTCCCCGTCAGGACTCTCTATCGTCATCCAAAAAAACGAGACCTTTCAATTTATTGAATTGAATTTAGTTAAAACTAAATTTCTAACAAAGAAAAATTTTATTTAAAAAATCGATCTCTGGAACCCTAGGCCAAGCCAATACCTTCTAGAGTCTGCTCTAGACGGTATTGGCCAAGCATGGATTCCGAAGCGGTGGGGGGAGGGGGAGATGATCACGTGCTCTCCCCCCCCCCCCCCACCTCGAAAAGCCGAATTTTTATTGGAAAAACTGGTTTGTGTGAAAACTGGGACGATCCAACGAACCCACACAACAAATCCCCTCCCGACGCATTATCTTGGACCTGCTGGAGAAAACCTATAGGTATATATCAGGGTATACCCTGAGGCTATAATAGTTCTGTGAGCTTCCGTCTTGTGGAGGTTCTTGGGGGGTTCATGGCCGTCACGGACGTCGGAATTGTTTCGAACCTGTGTGTGTTCGTCTTAAGGTTTATGTAGGAAATTTTGATTTCTGAATCGATTCTGGGGTTGCTCAGACCAGTTCGAAAATTACCGTGGATGATCGAACGTCCGAAGCAACACCGGCCCCGGCGCCACTACTTAACCGTGCATGCATCTCGTACACATTCCTCTTCGGAATTTCTAACGCATTTTTACACGCGAGAATGGGCGTGTAGTGAACCTAACGTATAGTTTATTTTTGTGCAATGCTTGTTATGTGTAGTGTGCTGCCATCTACCATCAATTTTTCTAACAATGTGTGAAGGCTCCGGCGCCACTGATGGCCGTCTCAATCACGGATCCCTGGCCGAAGTGGAGGTCCTAGGGCCGCATACTTCTGGATGTAACAAAGAAACGCATACTTGCACTCGAAAACATAGTCCTAGACCTCATCAGGCAGCACCCCCCCCCCCCCCACCACCATGGGCATGAAGATTCAGGCCATGTGTTAAGATAGCCGTTGTCCTATGAACAGTTCTGTTGGATTATGAAAGTAGTCACATTCCCCCCCCCCCCCATATTGCACTTGAAAGCTTCATTTCTTCACAGCTCTTAGTGCCCCCTCCCCAACAACCCAGGACCGCAAGGGTGGCCTTATGGCCCCAAGTTGAGAACCACTGCTATAAGGGATTGCTAAAACTAAATGAAACATCCTGTGATTTCGTGTAAATGTTCAATATTAAAGCAGATTTATTGCTGGTACTTTTCATTTGAAATTGTCAGCCTCGCCTTTCTGAGAGGTATTACATATACCGTATAAAAATAAAATAAAAAATTTATTCTCAATAACAGTGCACGACGTTTAATGTGGCTACATTAGGACTCGGGATTTATAATAACTGATTGATAACTGCATCCAAAAGAAACCCACATTCGCGCGTGCGAATATCATGACCATACGTCACGTAACCATGTGAAAATCGACAATTTTTTTTCTTCTTTACACAAAACCAGTTGTGAAATTTTTAGAGAGAGAGAGAGTCCTGTGCATTCTGTCGATTTAATTTTCAGAAACTCACCAAACCAGGCTAAACTATTTGTTTATTCCATGTTGGCGCATGCAGAACATATTTACTAAATGTAACCTATACAACCAGGTAAAAAGTGCTACGGTTCTTTTATATATATATATTTATAGATCGTATATAACTTCCAAAAATTGTATTTTTTCCCCTAATTTAAATGGTTTCTAGGATAATAGGCGTCGACATATGAAACATCTTATGTTGCTTAAAGTTCCCCATCTAAGGCTAATGATTAGACTTGATAATAAATGTTGTGTTCAAGAAAACGGGTAAATGCGACAGAACTGGGTCACTTAGCACTCTTTGTTTAAGGCCGATAAAGAGGAGTCGCGAATTGAAGAACACGCCAAATCACTACCTGTCGAATGAACCTTGAAGTGTTAAGTACCATTCAAACATGTCTTGATATCGGCCCTTAAGACACCATCTTACAGGATGAAAGAGAAAGACATTTCTTTCGATCTGATTTGTTAATGTCTGTATCGCAAATTCGATAAGAAATTAATAAATAGTAAGCTTATCACGCGACCGTACGAGCGGCCCTTATTTTGAAAGTCCAAACTGTTTACAGTCGAACCTCGCTATAGCGGCTCGGCTCTCTTATGAATTGTCCTCTAAATTCTCTTTAAATTCTCAATAATTCTACAATTATTTCTATCAGTTCTATAACCTGTAACTATTTTTCATTATTTCTATTATTAAGGTGTTTTTTTTAGCATTTCTGTGAATTCTGTAACTACGCATACCTTTGTAGCTACGCATACAATTTGGCCTCTAAGCCTATGTAGTCTATTGAAATCATGCCTCCGGAAATGTTTTAGCTTCCAAGTCCTCCGAATTTGTTTTAGGACAGCTTTTTTAATGTATCAAATGAACAGCGTTACTATTGAGTCTGGAAAGTATCTCAGTTCTAATACAGTACAGATTTCAGTGGCCAGAGTTTTTTTAATTTGTTTTTTTATGCAAAGTAGCTATGTTCTAAAAATGGTCGGCAAGCCACATTTAGCCCGTGGGCCATAGGTTGAGGATGCCTGTCTTCAGATACTTATATTTTAATGGAACCATAGGCGCCAAACTTAGGCATTACTGTATCTACACAAGACTGCAATAGAATTCCTTTCAAACAGCATACGTATTAAAATTCTGAGATTTAAAAACAATTTTGAGGGCAAATAACATCGGATTGAGATGTTTTAGGGTTTAAAAAATTATTGATAAAATTGAACCAAATTAGCAAATCAATGTTTCATTAACCATTTTTAAAAACAAAAAGTCACACGCAAGTAACAACAAAATCTTTATGTATACAATAATATATGCTTAACGATAACATGCCTTTATTTTCTCTTTTTTTTCTCTGATATTTTTTTTCTTCATTGGCAAACATAAACATAGGCAATGGTGATAACAAGTATTCAAAATAAGTGGTTAGTTGTTACAGGCAAATTATTTTCTGTTCCATAAAACTAAAAGGCAATAAGTTAACTTTCACAAAAAATACATGTAATTATAATATATATATATCAGTGCATATATAATTGCAGTACTGCTCTGAAACATGAATTGAGCATATCACTCCCATAATATAAAGGGTCTATTAAAATTTTCTAAAGGGAAATGCAAAATGCAATACAAGAAAGGAAAAATATTCTAAAAATATCAAGAGAATTCTGCCGTTTGAAGTGAACTGTAGTTTCAATATATTATGAGCAGAGACCGACTCCCAACAACCATATATAATTTAGCACTTACAAGAGTTACCGGAAAAAAAAAGGAATGTGTGAAGAGCTACATATAACACAAAAATTTATTACCCTGATAAAAATAGCATTGATTAGTGAAATTAATACATAATATTTAATGTTACATAAGTTATCAACATTTTATTATTGTCACCAAAAAAAATCACAAATAAAATATAAGAAATAAATTAGATATAAGAAGAGCTCATATTTTCACAAATTTTCTTCCACCTTTATATTTTTTAAGAACAATATGAAAAAGATAAATCTAACTTGTTCACTTTGGTCGTGGTCAGCACGCACACTATACATAAATTCTCAAACAGTTCACGTCATTAACAGCATTTCAACAAAAAGTTTATAAAATTATTTTTAATATATGCACATAGAAATCAAATGATATATGCAATCCAGAGTACTGTATTTTTCTGCTTCTACCACACAAAGTGTACGTCTAATTTTAGTAATTATATAATTTGCCATAACTTCAAGATGCTACTCAAAATTTTAGGGAAATCAATATGCTGCCAAAACATTACTTTGCTTGTGGGAAAAAAAAAAATCTCATTATTATTTCACAAACATGTACTACATATATATATATTATCAAGCACACAATATGAAATAAAACTATATATATTTTATAAATTTGAATAAAAATCAACATTTTTCTGCCAAAATTGACAAACAAAATTAAAAAAAACTTTTCTTTGTTGATGACAAGGGGAGAAAAAATATAAATGGGAATTATATATAACCAAAGAAAAACTTTTTACACAAATTATTTTGCTTTTTAATTCACCTTTTGCAACCAATGCAAAAAAAGAAATGTTTTTTAATCAAAAGAAAAAATTATGTTGACATACCTTAGGCCGAGTCTGAAAATTTCAGAAAGATTTCTTAAAAATTATAGACTTAGACATAAAGGAAATTGATAATGCATGTTGATTAGACCGAAAAATTTAAAATTGAATACCCTAAAATCTGAAATAGCATCTTGTTGATACAAAAAAAATTCATAATTCCAGGCAGAAAAAACTAACTGTAAACAACCATCAGTGCAAAACTAAAAATATGCATATATGTTGACATTCAAAAGCCATTAAACAAAACTGGGCCAGACAAAAATTTATTTCATAAATTTCAAAAGCAATTTTTGTTATTTCTGTTCACCATTGGAATTTTTTAGAAAAAGTGTATTGCTTATGAGTGTAGGAATATTGCTTGTTCAATCGAATTTGTTGCTGCAGTGCACACCATACGGTCTCAATGGCCAATTATTTAATAAAGCTTCACATGTGCAAAAGAAACAAAAACACAAAGAAGCCTTCCATGTGTGAGAAGTGGTATATATGTACCTGTCACATGCGTGCATGCAGCATATGAAGATATTGGATATATATATATTAGAAATTCATGCAAGCCTTATAAGTCCTAATGATGATTGTCCCCATATATTTGCAGCACAAACTGTACTTTCCAGAGAAAAACAACTTCACTTGACCTATATGCATGGTGAGCACTGCTATAATATGCTTTGGTGCATGTGTATAAGATTTTATGTCTTAAAATTTCACTAATACATTCTGAAACACTCTTGTTTTGCACTTTACCTCATGGAATTAAAGCTCAATTTTTATACAGCTGATGCATAACTCACATGGAACTGAAATCTATATGACTTTGGTCTGTTTTTGGTTATCACTACAAGCACTTTGAATCTAATCTGTTTTACAGTTGCACTATTACAAACAAAATAAGAGATACTGAACCAGTGAAAATCCTTAAACTGTGCTTTTGTTACTACCTCTGTTAGATGGAATGAATGATGGAAAATTTTAAAATGTTTTCTTTTTTTTTCATCAGTCAAATTATTCTTCTTCCCTGTCCCTAATAATTATTCTTTTTCTCTCTTATTTGCTTTAACGCTCCTTAAAACATACACACACACAGACCAAAGTACATACAGACTCCAAAGAAAATGCGGCATGATCAATTTTATCATACAAGAGAGCACTTGCCAGCAAAGGGATTCTGTTACTACTCTAATGGTTTCAAATTATACAAAAATTCTTTATGTTCTTAAATCAACATCAGAATAAATTAATAGATTACATATAAAAGTTTTGTCCAGTCAGAAAAACTATTTACTTGAATTAAAAAAATTGCATATACGAGATTCATCTGAAAGACTAAATTTTCATACGAACGGCCTTACAAATGTCTGAATATGACACTGTGGTTTGCATTCACCTAATCATAGAAAAACTAATTACAAAACTGTGAAAGGGCCATCAATAAATTCTTTGATAGCACTAATTAAAGTGAAAATGCAAACATAATGAATAAAAAGAAAAAAACAAACTAAAAATTTAGGACTTTAAAAACTTCGTTCGAAAATCTCAATAAATAATAATTATACAACTTATATTAAAACCTACATTATTCTAGATACATATTTCTACAAAAAATATTAACAAAACTCAGTTATTTGATAACCAAAATGTACAAGAATGGCACATTAATAAATATATAACATGAGCAACTAGAGAATACACCCTCTGCAAAAAAAAAAAAAAAACTACATATATATGTATCAAAAGATTCAAAGCATCGTATATAAACACAGTGATAAATTTTTTAAGAAAGATTCCGGCACAGCATCAATAGCAAAATACACATAAAATGGAGTATGATCTGAATTAATCTTTTTCTTTTCATATATAATAAAAAACTTATACATACCCGAGTTCTCACAATACTGATATGGAGAAAGAAAAAATGACGGATATAGATATAAACCCAATATAATAACCCAAAAAAATACCAAGACTATAACATAATTACTGGGTTTCCTACCCTTATAACTAGGTTAAAAAGCCCTATAGGTTAAAACTAGAAAAACCTTGAACCACCTTGGTCCTCCTGAGACAAAACCCACATAAAATCATTCCTATTTTAATCTAAAACAAAATACAAAAAAAAAAGTTTTCTAAACAAAATCTTTGAGGGGAATGTGATAAAATGCAGAAAAGACTACAAAATATTATACCATTCATAAAAATTTTAACAGAAAGATATATTAGAAGAACTTAGACTTTCATGGCTGATAATGAAGATGAGAAAATTTGAGACTAAAGAGCCATTCTTTTTTACATTTGACCAAACATTTTATCCACAACTGCAGTAGACAGACTGAGAACTTGTTAGCTCTACATATTGAAGGACCGGACACACCCAACTTCACATCTCTGAGAAAGATATTAAGTTAGCTCTAGACAACCAAAAAAAATATCTCTCAGCTGTGCTTCAATTTATCTATATCTATCATAGTCGTAGATGAAAAATGTCTTGAAATCTAAATATCTCTGAGAATCACCGTAGTTTAGCCTCAAGTTTCTCACCCAGAAACTGGTGCTAAAAATTTACATTTTTTTTTTACAAGGCATTTTTAATTAGCATAAAATAAAAATCATTAGTTCAAGATGAAAATTTTTGTCCTTTAAAGTTCAGTGAATGATCAGAAATCACTATATGAAAGTACATAAAGAATTCACACACAATTTTAAATCAGGTGTATTTTATACTTATATTTCATCAAGAAAACTTATTTTTTATTGATTTTTAGAGTATTTTAATAAATTAGTTATTGAATAAGTTTATTCAAGCATAAATAATTTGAGCACGTGAAATCAAACAGTATTGTGGGAGTCCATTTTCCAATAATTCATGTTCATATGTAACCTTCACATTAATAAAATATTTTAAACACTAAATGCAATGATATTAATTAAAAAATATGCTTCTTTTCCAACTAAAAATCCATATCGTATATGGTTATTCTCATGAATTATCATTCATATTCATACTGAATCATATAAATTGTCATTCAAATATTCAATTTTATCTGTTAATAATTGTTTGATGTAGATGCATGTGTAAAGCAATCCATTGTGTGTGATACTGTATTGAAAAATTTATAAACCTTATTAAAATCAACTAACCATAGCTCATGACTTGGGAAAAAAAAGGAATATAAGTAGCAGAATGAGATTGAAAACCAATCAATAGTCTCATATTTGTTCACCTATTTCTTAGACCAGTGGTTCCCAAACTTTTTGAAGCACTACCACCCATTGACAAAAATTTCAACGACAACCACATGTTCTGTTTTTCTGAGACATTCTTGTTTGTTTTTTTTTTTTTGCTAAATGTACTTTAATTTCCGTAATTAATGATGAAGTTAAATTATTTTTCAATACTTATTTGGCGGAACTGTTTTTTATGGAATTTCAAACTACCCACGTTTTTTAGCTTTGAATCCTGCAGAAGGTGTCATCAACACAGTCGCAAGTTTGAACAGAATGCGTATCTTGCACATCATAATGGTGCAAAGTGAATAACTTTGTAACCAAACTCAGGGTCACCATAACCAAGTGCAGGGCACTGTGAGAAAATATTCTCAGGTTCTTTCATAGGAAAATAATTTTAGTTGATTTGTTATATTATTTTGAATATTCATCACCTTTTCCTAGATGTGGCACACACCCTTGCTTTATTATATAAAATTTTCAAATTATAGTGAGTACCCGGTGAACTCACCCCAATATTTTTGAATCCCCTGTCCATCTTCCAATATTTTTAAGCCCTCCCAATATTTTCAATAACTTCACTTCTTCATTGACACACTAGCATTATTAATTGTTCACATAATATGAAATGTATACATTTTTCCAATACATTCATATGTTACTTATCATTGTTTTTTTAATTTTCAAAAATATATAAAAATATTTTGAAATCAGATGATTCTGAATCCCCCAGTAAAAATATTGACTTGATCTATTGATTTGTTCATGTAGAATTAGATAAAACAACATTATATTATACATATATGGTAAATAGCTGTTCAGCTGAGTTGAGGCATTTTTTTAGTTTTGTCACATTTTAACTCAAGTTGAGAACAATGAAAACCTCTCCTATGCTGGACATTTTGATTTTGGAAAATCTCTCGCAACCCCCCCCCCCCACTAATTTATTAACCTCCTGGATAACCACTGTTGTCTGGAACCACTGTCTTAGACACTGTCCTCATGAAATAATAAATTTTCCATCCAGTTACCTTTAATAAACCTTCACTATCGGTGGTTTTGTTTTGTTGACTATTTGAGATAATTTTTATTTATCAAATTTTTTATTGATTGAGGAAGAAATGTTCACAGAATAACAATGTTAATCTTTTAATGTAAAATCTTTTTAGTTTTTATATTTTTCATAAAATCAAAATAATTTTTTTTAAATTTGAAATAACTTTTTAAATGATTTTAATCCAAAATAAAAAATCCATATGACACTGTATGGATGATTTTGGCAATACAAAGTATTGCGAACATTCTACATAGCACCTTGTAATTTGGAAAAATATATATATCATAAAATTTCATGTTAATATATATATATTTCATGTTCATTTCATGTTAAGTTTCAAAGTTAAGCAACACACAACAGCAGAGCAATAAAAATTAACTTGTTCACAAATACTATATAAATATACTGACACTTGATATGAAATATAGCATTAATTTCTTTATATAATTTAACATCACTTTTTAGAACATGTGAACCTGACTCTATTCCATATTACACACTTCATGCATTAACATCCAATCTCAAATGCTAAAAATCTGTTCTAAGTTTGTTATACGTGTAATAATCACAAATTTATATTGGTCGTAACTGAAAACGTGAGTCTTTTGAATATTACTCTAATTGTTAGGCATATTTCAGTAGTACTTCTCTATCAGTCACATCAATTGCAAGACCACATTCTAGGGGAAAAAAACGTTTTTCCTCAGCTAAAACAATTATGAATCCATGAAAATTTACAATTAAAAAAAAATGTGGTAGTTGGAAAAAAAATGTTTTTAGTTTTCAAAAAAAAAAAATAATACATACAAAAAGTTTTAAAAGTCAGATTTGATAAATTAATACTTTTTTTAGGTCCATCTATTTTTATTTTAAACTACCATTACAGTAGAAAATCCCTCAATATATAGCAAAAGATGCATATTTTATGGTACATTTGCAAATATTCATAGAATAAACAAGCCATAAGAAAGGCATTATGTTTACAGCCTAACTGTACTTGATTTTCCCCACACAAAACACATAAATAAAAATTTACAAGCACCCTATTCATAATGCACATAGCAAGCACATTAAGAAAAACCGCATAAATTTTTTGTTCACGTAATTCAAGCAGAAACAAAAATGCGAGAGTACATAAAAAAATACACAAGGCAGGCATACTTTTAATGTACATGTTTTGATTTTATTTTCACACAGCAACCTTAACCACATAACAATATCTGTTATGAAACTATATGTTATATGTATAATGTTAGAATTTGTTTTTATACACGCTAGATTGTACACCACTGAAGTTTCAACAAAGTAACAGGTCCCTTTTTTTCAGTAAACCATAAAATATTACATTCGCATATCTGGATTATGCGCAAAGAGAACACAACCAAACATATTTCTTTCAACCACGATAAATGTCGCGCAATAAACTCTGCCAGTACACACCGATTATCATCTTGACGGACAAGAACTGACACCAGAGTGCTCACCGGATGAAGTGCAGGTTGTGCCACTATGGGACGACTGAAGGCTTGACATGGATCCCCTAAAAAATAAATAAGTTTGAAAATATATTTTTTTAATGTGCTACAGCTATTTAATTTCTATCAAACCCCAAAAACTACAGTGAAACCTCAAGATAATGATACTCTGGGGACCAAGGGTAAATATATACAAATACAAAGGCCAATCACAGACAAAATGCCCAACGAGGTGGCTGAAAAAAAATTCCCATAAAAAATGTGGATATGAATACATATCTAAACTATAGCAAAAATACAGCAACCCAATGAGAGCAACAATAGCCCCCTCCCAACTCAAGCAAACCCACAGGATGTTAAACGTAGGCTATAGACAAACACAACTATGTTATATGAGTAGCTTCCAACACACCCAGGGGCAATATTGCCCACTTTGGGAAACACTGATGCTTTGTTTCTAAGGCCGACACTAAAGCAGAGAAAGTCAATTTCGAACAAGAATTCATGTAAATGCTCAGTTTTTGGATTGAGATTTTGCCTTATTTCCATAAAGTAACCCCAGAGCTTGTCTCAACAGCATTACAGCTCCCTCCTCCCCTCTTCCAGGTAAAAAAAAAATTTGGAGGCTCCTTATGTAGTTCTATATATACCTGCATAATACGCGTAATTTGTATAATAACTCTCTCCAAAATTTTAACCAGATCAAATTGTTACGAGGCCTTCCCGGCACACCAGGCTCCCCAACCGTGGCACACAGACCCCGGGAAAAATGATTCTTCTGAACCCACCTCCTAAAAATACTTGCTCACCAATTTCCATACTCATACTAGGAAATTGTAAGCAAATCTCACAGTCATGGGGGGGGGGGGCAAAATCACTTGTGTGCTTAGGGTCTTCATAATATGGCCCTGGATGAAAAAAAAATAGTTTAGTTGGTCCAAATGGAGTTTCTACTGACAGGATTGAAGAAAAGGACAATGAACTTTTTTCAGCAAGGCAACAAGGTGGAGCCTCAGAAATAGTGAAGAGTGGCATATTGTCACCTTGTAATAAAAATCTCATACGTCAATTTTTTTCAAAAATGGTTTTCTCACAGCTTCGGATCGAGAACATATCTCAGATTTATTAAAGCTTTTGAAAAAAATAAATAAACCCATTAGTCAAGTTTCCTTGACTTTCCTGAATCATGATAAAAACTTTGATGCTTTGAACGGAGACACCTGAGAACAATTCACTAACAATGGGACAAGTTTTATGTGAGAATCAAAACTAGATATTTCAGTGTAACGCTGTGTCTATTCACAAATCAACAGGACCAAAACTGTTCTCTTCTGCTAAAAATACTACATTAACCAATGATGGGTCCCAACTTGAACTTAATGGAAAACATAAGTGACATATTTATAAGAAATGTGTATGCAAATGGAAACAGCATTCATCTGTTGATTACAAAAAAAAATAAAACTATCGAGGAAGAACGGTACTTGTGATCTGAAATTAGTTGTTACTGTACCTATATATTTCTTGATTTTTTATGTTTTAATGTTTTTATGGAACACCTGGTATATAAATTTGACCCATCATTAGAGAAAAATGCCTCAGTTATTATCCATTAAAGGCTATCAATAGTATATTTACAATAACTTTTTTTTCCTGCAAGAAAGGATTTGTCCAAGCTTTTGAGAAAGATTGTAGAAGAGATAGGATTTTTAAATAAAAGGTACTGTGATATAATAAAATATATATCTACAACAATACAGATAAATATGAAAAACTACAGTTTCATGATCTCAAATTGCATTTTTCAATTAGGAAAATTCCATCATAGGGAATATTATACATGTTACCGGTTAAAGTGTAGAAATCAGGTAATATGTACACTACCGTGGATAATCTACAGATTAACCAAGCAATGCGTTTAAAATACAGAAAATTGTTTTCTTTATTAAATTATCTCGGTAATCTGCACTTCACTTACTAGGCACTCTTTAAATTAAATACGTTAATATGCACATCAGCTGGGTAAAGTGCAGAAAACTATTTTGTAGATTCCGATGAACAGATTGAGTTTTTAGGGTGGCATATCCACCAGAAAAAAAATAGAAACAACTAGCCTATATATACACATCTATTTGTTTTAATTAAATATTCTTTTAAGATGAAAAAAAAACACACTTGTAGTCCTGAGATTTTAGCACCTCATAGTAGTACATGACCTTGGATTTATGTGAAGAGAGGGGAAAATCAAATGAGTGATGGTGCAAAGAGTCTGCGTGCTTCCATTGTAAGATATAGGTCCCTTCTATATGAGTGACATGCGAGCCCTGTAACACAACAAAAAAATGATTAACATGCTTATTTCATTAACTGCTCAAAGGATCCATCTATCCTCTATATCCATTTAAAAAATTATTAAAGAGAGTGAAAACCACTTTAAGATCCTAGTTATTGAAAACACTGAAGCAGGTACAAATAAGGTGTGTGTGTGTGTGTGTGTTTGTACACACATGATTTGTACCTGCTTCAGTGTTTTCAATAACTAGGATTATTAATAATATATATATATACACACACACACACACACACACTGGAAATTTATTAAAATGCCCCAAAATAATAATAGTTTCAAAAAAAAAAAATGTCAGCTTTTTTTCACTTTTCTGAAACACTGAAGCATTTGATAGTTGTTGTCAGAAAGATGGGTAAGTGGAGCCTATAGCATGAAAATTTATAAGAAATATGGCTGGATATCAGTATATTATGTATCAAATCCTATATGACTTAAAAAAGGGATATATGGCATAACACATGACATAATCCTGCAAATGTTTATCAGGAAATGTGGCCCTTTATTTAAAAACAATAATTTTCAAGGGGAAATACTTTGTTGTTTTTTTTAAGCTAATTATTTTTTTTTAGTTCCAGAGGATGAAGATACCAAAGCGCACACACAAAAATGTCACAACAAATTATACAGCTTGGGACTATCCATGATCCATCACCATCATAGATGATTTACAATCATTAGGAGCCATGTCAAAAAAGAAAAACTATACAGAAGAACAAAACTTAAACTGATTATTGCTATTAGAATACAATGAAAAAACAATGTCATAATTCCGATGCACAACTTATGAATCAAAATCTAAATTCATTCAATTCAGATTTGTATTTTTCATACATAATTAGTGAATCATAATCCATCGCAGGACAGTATTTATTATGCTTGAATTTGATTTATTACTACTATTATTTATTATTTATTATTATTAACTAGTATTACTTATTCAATAATAAGAAGTGGAAATAACATACAAACTAAACATAACTCTCAATAAAGCCAAATTAAATAAAAGTTCAATTTCTGCCAAGGTGACTTTTATAATGACAATTACAGTTTTTTTCTCCCAATGATAAAATACACATAAATGTAAAAGGAGACAATGGATTACCTGCACACTCTCTCCATCTTTACAAGTCACCGTCTTCACAACAACACTGTAATCTCTACCCAGCACCCAACTCTTCGGGATAGCGGAGTGCATAGGAGCATCAAGGCTCAGCATTCCAAGTTGGAGAGAAGGGTGCCCACAACCCTGAAGCTCTTCCTCATTGGGTTCAGTCTCAGCAGGTGGCAAAGGCTGCTGGGTCAGGAACAATGTGAATGAAACATCCTCCTTCATCACATCAAAATCCCAACATATGACTCCACCTTTCTCCTCTACGTTCAGAATGATCTGCGTAGATACCATTAAAATAAATAGAAAAATCAAATTATAAAAGACATACAAGAAAATAAAAAAGAAATAAGCACCAAATATACTAGGATCATACTAAAACTAATGAGCAGGAATTTTAAAAAATCAGAATTTATTAATGAAAGAAAAAAAGTTATCTTAATCATAATTTTCTTCCTTTTTATACTTATAGTCTTCATTTCTCTACACACATTTGGTACCGTTGTTATATAAACTTGAAAACACTTTTTATGGTAAAATTATTTTCGCAGGAATTTATAATGTCATCCGCCTTCAAAAAATGGCATTCTATACTCTCTCTCGCTTTGCTTCAAGGTTCAAGATGATGGAAAAAGCATCTGCCAATATTTATCAAAAAACTATGTTTTTTTTTTATATCTTCGAAGGTGGTTTGAAATAGTGGCTTTTCTTTGAACTTTATGGCTTTCAGTCAACAATTGAAATACCAAGCAGGCACAAACTTAATGGAAGGCTAACATTTCATTTTCAACACTGAACTGTATTCTAAATTTTGTTGAAATTTCTTTCACAATGACAAATATGTCTCTATATGTCTCTCTTGACAAACTCTTACCACTTTGTGTTTGGTCCAGGCAGTGCAAGATTTATTTATATAGTTTTTTTCCCATTTTTAAAATGTTTCAATCTTTTGGCACTGCTAGCACCCATGCATAAATTTCTACATGCACACTTTTCTTTCCTTCAAGCTGAGCACAACCCAGGTCTATTGTCATGGGTAATTTACTACCTAGTGAATTGTGCCGGAAGTGTAAGCATTTATGTACCTAACAGTCTGAGTGTGTATCTAATGTTGTCTGATTTTGATTTTTCAGTGTTGCCATCTATATTTCAGGAGTGAAGCAAGTGAAGTTTAATGATTGAATATTTGTCATATTGAATATTTGAATATATATAATCGTTTGTAGGCCTATTGCTCTCTATGGCAAGACTTTTTAACAGGGAGATCAACTTGCATTCACGATTAAAGTTGGGAATCACAGGAAACCAAACATCACTGTGGCACCAGTGGAGTTTGAAAACAGGACCTCCACTGCAAGTTCATCACGATGACCACTAAGCTACCACAGCGGCATCTATATGCACACTGAAGTCTTTTATATTATTCCTACAACAGAGATTCCTTCTTAAATGAGGAATTCAAACACAGCACATCGCCAAAATGAAACACAAGCACCAGTCACAAAATATCATCAGCTCGTAGTAAAAGCATTGCCACCTAAGTCTTTTTTTTTTAATCAGCTGCCTGTAGCTTAAGATGAGGTACTTATTTTTCTTATGTTGGATTGCAATTTGTAAAAAAAAGAAAATCCTTGCTCACTAATTTTATTGGCACATAATATGGCTGATTTTTTACCTCATGAACTTGCCCTTTCACTAGGCTCACAACATGGTACATTGAGTCATCAAATAAATGATTGCCTTCAGCTTTTTCTTTTTCATAGTCCTCTACAGACATATAGTGAGACTTTGGGACCAAACCACCTTCATTTAGCGTGACCTAAAAAATAAACAAGTCAGGGTAAAAAATGAATAAAAAGATACAATGGTAAAGATACAGGTAATAAAAGAAAATGCACCCATAAATATCAGCTCTGTATATATATATGTTGTCCACAAAACAGACTGAAAATTCAAGGGGGTCAAGTGCCAGTTGGGAAACACTGCATTAAACCGTATGGTCTCCATTATTTTTCTGCCTACAAAAGAGTCTACATTGCACATCAAGAATACAAAAAAAAAATAAATGGCTCAGAAAATGAGAAAAATTATGATTTACATACAGTTGAACTTTGGTCCATGAGTATAACTCATTCCATAAATGCCCTTTCCCGCAATCCAGTTGCAATCCTTTTCAATAGAAAAATGAAAGTTGTTTTTGAATTACTGTATTTTTCCTAATTTTATACTGAAGGCTCGATTATTTCCAAAATGATGCAGAACAAAGGATTTCATTTTGGAATCCTTGTTTACATTAGCACACACAACAAGATGGAGAGTCAGCCTATCATGGGTTTGTGTTTGAAGCCAGTCCTGTAGGCAGCGACATCTTAATAGACCCAAATCAAATAAGGGCTCCATAAGCTATTCAAAAGGTTTGTTAATTCAGATATGCATACAATGTAGTTTCACAATTCATTAAAATAATAAAAAGGAGCACTAAAAAAGTGCTAGAGTCTGGCCCCTTAACACGTTGAGACAGCCTTGTGACACAAAAAGGTAAATGTGCAAAGCCTCATATAAACTAGTGCTAATCTAGGAGGCTTTGGTACACATACTACTTGTATTGCAAGAAATGTCTCATTTATCAAGTAAAAATGTATTGAAATTTTTGCTTATCTTGCAAGACATTGCTGGTATATCAAGTCAAAACTTTTAAAAACATGTTTGCTTGTCTTGTGAATCTCTCATAAACATAGTCGCTCATAGTTTGCAGTTATAATGTAATAACTGAAATAATTTTTTGTAAAAATAAAAATCTGAAGCCTAATTTTTAAATTTTGACCAATTTATTTACGAGTACTATAAAATTATATTTCATACAATCAAATAAATTCTCTTTTATTGCCTTCAAATTTTCATTCTTTCAATCACTGGAAAACAATCAACAAGAAAGTCCACAAAATATGTTTTTATGAAGTGTATATATATATATTCACTTACTCTGCTCTCTCCACCCAAGAAGTCAGGCAAATATTTTTTCTCAACAAAATCATAGAGTCCACCTGGTCCTTGATAGTCATTGCCTCCATAAAAAATAAATTTTGACCGGGTGTTCTCATTGATAAATGTGCTGACCAGGGTCCACAGTATGGGAAAAACACGTGGTGCACGCACAATCAGCACACGGCCCATGGTCTCTGGGTAGTTGGCTTCAACAATCTCAATGATATGTAAGAGGGCTTTAACACCAGGCCTCCACAAATGACGCATATTAAGGCCTTCCAAGTCTAACAGGCAAGTCCACGAACTAGAATAATAAATTAATTCAATAAATTTCAAATAAAAAATTTATTTTGATATCTCAGTCAAATCTTGATAAATTGAATGTGCAGTGGCCAACAAAAAACTTATCGTTAGTTCAATTTATAGAAAATTCTGATTTTAGAGTGGAAAAAAGAAAGATTTATTAAAATAAAACGGTGCTATTTATCAATATTTTATTAGTATGATGTGGCAAACTAACTGCAGATGAGAAAATTCAAAAAAGATAAGTTATTCTATACAATACAAATACAATACAATACAAATACAACGCCACAACAGGCAAATTGCCCAACGAGGTGGCTGATTTAAGAACATCATGGATCCCCGAGCCATTTTTTGGAGGCCCTACTTACTACTACTACACCACACCCCCCCCCCCCCCGGAACCCCCCAACGAATCGGTACATGCGGGAATGTGCGTGTACGTGTAGTGAAACCTGACGTGAAGTTTTTTGTTGTTTCTCTGTAATGCTTGTTATGTGTAGTGCTGCCATCTGCCACTAGTTTTTCTAACTATGAGTGAAGTGTTATGATTGAATGATTTATCGTTGTAGGACTGTTGCTCTCTGTGGCGAGACTTTTTAACGGGGAGATCGGCTCGCATTTGCGCCTTGAAATTGGGAACCACAGAAAACCAACTTCAGCCGACCACCACTGTGGGGTTCGAACCCGGATCCTCGCATCGCGAGTCCGTCACTATAACCACTCGACCACCACAGCGGCATGGTCGCCGCTGTGGTGGTCGTAAATTAATTCTAATTTAATAATATTTAATTATTGAGAATGAGAACATTTGGAAATAAACTAGACGTACATACTATATCATGCAAATTAATGCATACACGATACTCAAATAAATGAAACAAATTATAAATAAAATGTATGCAAGATTATTTTCTGTCAAAAAATACGTTTTTTACTTTCTCTTTTTTTCTTTCTTTCTTTGTGATATTGCACAAATATCCAACTCTAAAGTAGGCCCGGCTAATTACTTCATATTTAATCTCCTGGGCTTCGTATATCTCTAAGTGAACTCAATATTTCAGAAATTGAGAATTTAATACAATTTTTAAAATTATTGATGTAGCGGAAAACCCCCACCAAATTTCAGCATTTCTACAGTAAAATCGGCAATTTTAACACTGATTTCTATGAGGATCTCCCTTTTCCTGACCCTCAAAGCGATGCCGATGTTGATTATGACGTCTATTCAAAAAACCTCATTACTAGCAGTATTGAAAATGTGGCAAACTATTATAAAGGCATAAATATTATACATATACTGACAGCGTTGAAAAAATGACAAACCATTGTAAAGGCATAAGTACGTCTGAAACGCATTGCTAGGGAACCACGGTAACCAAAGTAAACATTCGGAAAATGATTGTTGAGGCCCAAAAACCATTGTTGCCCTACTGTTTTTTGCCCATTTGGGGAATTTGCCCTGCTCTGACGAAATTTTGAAGTAGCCTATCATTTGAGTCGAGTCCCATTTTGTATATATGCAAAATTTGGCGACGATCGATCTAAAATTGTAGATTTGTATAGAGAACACACACACAGAAAATCAATTTTATATATATAAATTTAACTCGGTTCAGCTAAGTGTATATAACTATTCCATTTCAAACCCCCCCCCCCCCAGAAGCCCCGCCAATAAATGAATGTATACCTTATTCAGGAACACAAAAATATCATGTAATAATAGCTCTATTTTCTGTCATGATTTAGTCACGACTAGTCTAAGAATCTATAGTGTGATTCACCCGTCATGCATCCTGACAGGTGAGAATCGCACTATAGATTCTTTACAGATAGTTCTTACATGCTGTACAAATTCATCTATAGCCAGCTAACATTCACACCCAGAACTGTACAACCAAATTGCAAAAACTACAAAACTGCCAGGCAATCAAGTCATCTAAAAAAATACCAGTTCATTATACCACCTAATGAAAGAAAAACTCAGCTCACCTGACAGGTTTTCCTGTGGATTGAGTAGCTTCTTCAGCTCTTTTTAAACCTTCTTCACAAATATGCAGAGTCTACAATGAAATTAAAATTTTAAAATTTATTTTTTGCAAAAAAATCCAAAACAATCTAAAAATTCACAAATCCGAATTTAGTCACAAACGAGAAGCATATTTTTCAAACAAGTATTTAACCACAATATTTTCCCATGTAAAAATTGTTTAAGAATACATCACCAGCACACACACACAGCTAAAATATACCACAAATGAAGTGCAGCATGCAAGATTGTCATGCACCCACAATTAATTTATGCAAACTACTCCCCGAAATACAGTGAAAGTCTGTTATAACAACAACAATTTACAATCAGAGGGAAGAATGTTGTTATAACAGACTTATTTTTGTAAACCAATTATAGTTTTATGGGCTATAGAAACATATAAATGGGGGGGGGGGGAAGCAAACTAGATAAATTTACCTTTTCCTTCCATTTAGAACAACTTTTGCTGAAACATGCATCAAGAATTAATTTCTTATGCAGTTATAGTGAATGGGTTCTGATTTTTATTCATAAATAACTTGCTATAACCAAATATTTTTGTATCTTTAACATCAGCTGTTGACAATCACTTACGAATTACTCGTAATAGCAAGATTCTTGTTATAAGCCCTACTCATTTTAATGGGCTTTTACTGTAGATGGTTTTCCAATGGATGATGTATACAGGTATACGGGAGAGGGACTGGACTGGAGGGGTTGCAGAACTTGCCATATAATATCATTTTGGTTGCCACAGTAAATGCTAGGCCATCAAGTCTTTGCATACAACAGTTTGGTAAAAATTGAGACATTCAGTTATTGAAATTTAAAAGCTCTTTCATTGAAATTTGAGATGAGCGAGAACGTTGAGAGAACATTCCACATCTCAATATTATTTTAGTTGGGGTCGCATATCATTTATGAAGAGAATATTAATAAAAAAACAATCTGGAATTTTGATTACACAAACACAGAATGTGTTGAAAAGAAAAGAGGCCATTACATAAGGAGAGTATATAATAATCATGGGTAATCATTATATGCATATAATAATCATGGGTTTTTATTCATGATTATTATATGCATATACTCCCCTTCTAAGTTCTAACTATTTACTTATACTATGACTGCATATTATAAAAAATAAATTGCCTTTTCCAGCAATATCATATCATACCAATTTAACTAAACCTTCTTCACCAATGGATTTGATAAACCCCTTCACGTCCATTTGACCTAATCTAAGTATGTACAGTGGTCGTCCATCTAGACAAATGAAGAAAAAAAATGTAAGTAAACAGAAAATACTGCCAGTATTTCAAATATTATCCCGGGTCAATATATCCGCAACTCCCCATAATAGTCTAGAACAGCTAAAACTAAAATACTGAAGAATCACTTCAAAACACAAAACAGGCACACATCAATACCAGCACAATACTACAAGTGCTCACTGCACTCCTCTGGCAAAGGTTGGCGACACACACTTTGAGAACCACTTCATAAAAGACTTGATTATCCAACTCTCGTTCAATCAAAACTCTTTCAGTTTCTGCATAGTATGGAACAGCCTTTAAAAGGCACTATCACATAATTTTTTTCTGAATTTAATTTTGTTATTTTAAAAAAATCGAAAGCTTTGCTTTAAAAAATCACATGTGGCAACAGCCTATTTGTGTGTCTAATTTCAATCTGGATAAATTCACTCTCATGTTGAAATGGCATAAAACATAAATAAGAGGTTATTTTCAACCAAATGGGTACAAATGAGGACTAAATACAAGTCTTTATGTGACCTCACATTTTCAATTCTAAATGATAATCTAAATTCATAGTCAAAAAATTGGATACTGAAAAACTGTCAAAGATTACCTCTGTCAAAGTGATGCCAACAGCCAGGGAAATATTTTGTCACTACAGGTGGTGTGTCATATGTAGATAGAATTCGATCGACTTGATATTTTTTTCTCCATACTAAAGAGTGACACAGCATTTCCCGTGCTTTTTCTAAGTTATAATCTTGAGCCTGAAGGAACCGCATCAAGGTTTGGTCACTAGGAACCTAAATATTTCAAGCACGTAGTAATCATTATCACAAGATTAATAAAAAAAGATTCATACAAGGATTATATAACTGAAAAAATCTCTTAACTCTTATAAAAAAAACATTATTAACTACACTAATCAAGGAAGATTTCTACATTAAGGCAGAATCTAAATCGAAATTGAAAAAAAAGAGCTAAATATGAATGCAGATTGTTTTTATACATAATGGTAGAGCCTCATTTAAACGAGATGCATGGTCAGACTGAGGTTAAGCCCCGTTCGAATTTTCTGGATAATAAAATTCTATTTGAGGCAACAAACTTTAGGGCCACTGAAGAGATATCCCACCTCCTTAAAAGTTTCTTATTTTAGCACTAGCAAGCCAAGATATTTTGTAAAGTTGACTTTCCAATGGAATGCTTTTGCCTATAAATTCTATTATAAATTTGCTATTCCTTAGTTTACACCTGATAACAATTGGAATATTGACTATTTTATTAAAAAATATATTGCATTTTGGAGGGAATTCAGTGATTTCTGCTAAGCTGCTTAAAGGGTTAGGCTGCTTACCAGAAACTCATGAAAACAGAGGGCTTTGAAACAATGTTGTCAAGGTTGCATTATTGCCTATTAGGCCAACAACGACCAACTGAGAAATGGTTTCATGAGGACTTCATGCCACATATCAAAAAATATTCAAAGAATGCACACAGAAGTATAAATATTGTATTTAAAAAAAATAATTACTTTTCCTTGATGAGCCTCGGCCATCCACTTCTTCAACTGGACAAGACAGGATTCTTGGAAGGGTGTTAGTTCTCCTAGACAACGCTTAATATATTCAGACTCCAATTTCAGATTTGCATCTGTAAAAAAATTAAAAAATAAGTTTTAAGCCTGCTTTTGAGGTTTTTTCTCAACTTTTTTCTCAAATTTATACATGTTAGAATAATCCTGACAGCGCTAAAAAGACTCACCCGTCATTTGATGACCATCAGTAGCACCGGGGGTCATTGGGATAGGGTGGCTCTGGGTAAGACTGCTATTCCTAGAGGATGAGCTTGAACTGGCAGCAGTAGCAGTCTCTGTAACCATAATTTCTGGCACCTCTTTCGTTTCTTCGAAAGGTGGTATATAGGTTATTCCCTCTTCACGCAATTCATTAATGTAATATTCTATAATTTCTTTACCCTGAGAATCGGAAGAAGTTTAATTTTATTTGACATGTGTCATATTGCTATATCTTGCATCATAATATATTAACTTGGGAAGGAGATTTTTTCTACAGATCTGGCTAAATTTATAATTTGATACTGAATTTATCCTCATTAACTTTCAAAATTGTGGTCCTATAAACTGAAATTATATTAAAAACATGTTCTACTCCCATATTGAAAAATTCAAGTTATATTATGTGCACTTATGTATGAAATATATAGAGAGTTTGATCATAAAAAATTTCTCTGCAGTTGACTGCAGACTCGACCTCTTGTCGACTAATAATATATTATACATTGTAATTTATGAAGTATCTTGAACTGGAATGAAATTGAAAACATATATCTTATTTAAAATTCTAATGATTTTCAAGCTTTTGTGCATAGTTGTATTTCAGAAGCCTGAGAGAATCAGTATTTTTATATATAAATTATTCTCACATTTCATTACTTGATATCTATTAATTATGTTGCCTGGTAAAAAAAAATTGATCATCAGCAAGTTCCACTATATTGCTCACATACCGTAAACTGGGGTGACTTGGGTACATACTCTAATTTCTTATTTTAGATCATAACAACTAATAGCATAATGAAATAGAGAGGCGATTCCTAGTCTAGTCATAAGAGTAAGCCACTGTGATTAAAAATGGTGCTTAAAAATCTCTCATAATTACCCCATCTTTTTTTCTGCCTACTTTTATCATAACCTGTGTTTTCAGGTTTCATGGAAAACATTTCCAAACTTTGTTTACAGAGTGCTTAGTGGTTACATCTTAGTCTTGATATCTTAATTGTGGATGATAATTAATATAATTATATCAGTTTGTTAAATACTGTGGAAAGTCATTGTTTAGTTAGTGAAATGTTTAAGAATTGTGGGGTCACTTGAGGACATTATTTCGTATTTGTTACAGACACATACAGTTACACAGATGCCACAAAGGTATAAGAAAATTTTAGGCTTCAGTAGGTTAATTCATTCAGAAATTACACAGAAGATCAGATTAACTTATTAATTTAAGAGATTAACATCACATTTAAAAAAATTAACACCAAAGGCATCTTCGACATTGTGAACATAAACAAATAATTCTCTGTATTTATGTGTAATAAAAATAAAATTTATGTTTTTTTATGTGTCCTTAATTATTTTCAGTTAGGTGAGAACGTACGAGGGAAAAATTATGAGGAAACATACACTTGGAAAAACAAAATATCAATAGAGTAGCACCCCTTCAGGTAAGGTGACTTGGGTACAACTTTACATTCATTTTTCTCTATTATAATAAGTTACAAAACAATTATTCTTGCATAAACAAATAACTAAAAATTTCTTCCTAGTGGTGCAACTTTCAATAAAAAATGTTAATTCATGATGGCGATAACACAAAAAATGTCCAAAATCTGAACCCCTGTTCACGGCATGCATAAATGCATGTGCGCCACACAAATACAATAAGATATCTGCTCAATGTGCAAAAAGTAATTTAAGTAGTAAAATCCAAATTACAATATCCAGATCACATTATTTTAATTCCACTTCTACTTCCTATCTTATCAAAACAATAAATTTGAATCCGTTACTTTAAATACAATAATGATCCTGATCACAAGATTTCAAATGGGTCCTAACAAAACAATCAAAATTGAGTGGGACACACAATAACGCAAAATTTGGATAAAACATATTGTTAATAGTCAGAATCCAAATTCAGATATCACTGGATAAAATTTTAAATTTATACAAGCACAAACACTCACTTTCTTAATGTTCAGAGAATACTGCTTCATGGCCAGTTTCTCCAAAGCATTCTCAAATCCAAAAAAAGACTTCACATCAAGACTTGCTGTTTGCTCGAAACATGTCCAATTCGGATTCTCTGGGTGAACCTAACAGGGGAATATAAATGAGCATTACAGAACTGCAACTTATAATAATTATAAGTTACAAGGTGCTGTGTGTGATATCTCTTTTGATACTAAAATGCCTTCATAAAGCAAAATGTTTTTTACAATTTAATTATTGTAAAAAAACATTTTCTTCAATGAGAGCATTGAAGTCTTGAAAGAGTCCCTGCATTCAATAGGAGTATTATATAGGAGTACTGTCTTAATGTGGTGAGTAGAACTGCTAGAAGCTCAATATACAAATATTAAATTTAATGAATTCCATCTATGGGTTATCATGGTCACAAGCCTTTCATTTATACTTTGAGTGTTACTCAGAATTTAATATTGTGTAAAGAACATTTATTTTAAGGATAGAGCAAAAAAAGTGTCAGTGTGTAGACTTCGGGCACTGCCTGTAACATGTATATCTTCAATAATTATATACTAACTGAATATAGGCAATTCTCGTTGATCACAACTCGAGATGCAAAGCTTTCATTGTACGCTTCGATCTTAAGAGTTCTTGCTCTTCTATCTAAAGTGTTCTTTTGTATAAAATAGACGAAGTCAACACCAATGATCTGCAAAAGTCAAGAGAGAAAAGTAAAAATTGGTTAAAGTATCTGTTCATTCCTTTTTCTGAACACATGTATTACACCATATTTAGACCATATATTGATCAATTCAATAAATAAATAGATAGTTGATGTTAAATTTGTTAATTCACAATGCAACATTTAATTCACTGGCCCTTACAAGATGCATCTACAGTTGATTCCCCTTTTGTTTCATACTTCAGAAGAACTTCACCAGAAAAAAACTCAGCTTATAATAAAATTATATTAATATGAGTAAATCACAGTGAGCTTTGAGTTTATCATGCGATCGGAATTGTGTGTAGATTTTGCTTGGAAGAGAAGAGAAAGCACAATAATAAGAAAGCAGGTTTAATGTAACAGTATCAATATATACAGGGTGTCCTGTAAATGCTGATGCAGCCTTTATATCGTCAACCAATTGTCGTAGAGGTATGGTTCTAATTTAAGAAATGCTCAAAATGCGTTCAGGAATCACTCTGTACCAGTATTGAGAGTGAAAATAGTTTGTCACAAAACAAAAAACCCAAATTTTCACACAGTTCTCCTTTCTTCCAACAAGAAAATTGTTCCTGTGTCTCTCCTCAAGTCAATAAAAAAATCCATATTTCCAAGTGCAATATTTGCTGAGCTATTTCAATTCAAAAATTAGAAAAAGGTTGGGAAAGAGCAGAATAAACTTACAAAACGTCTTTCAATCATTTATGCTGTTCTATCCTAACTTTTCTCCGAGTTTTGAATTCAAACAAGAACTTGGATTTTCAATCAAGATTTTTAGGACAGGGTGTCTATATAAAAAGTTTTTTTGGTGACACTGTGTGTGTGTATTTTCACTCTAAAAACTGGTACAGGGTGATTTTTGAACATCATTTCTACAAGAAATTGTTGATGAGATAAAAGCTGAATTAGGACTTTACAGAACACCTGCTATATATTTTATTCAGCCACATGCGGTAAAAATCGGGGGGACACCAGCTTTTGACTGTTGGTCCATTTCAGGCATGCCAGAAAAAGCTAGATTAAATAAGGATCACATGATACATTCAGAAGACTGCTATCAATCTATATTAGATAATTAATAACTACACAAATCAGAATAATTGTTTTCACCATAGCAAACGTGTTTTGTCCAGGAATTTAATAATGATAATGAAAATTAGGCATTTATTTATTTATTGCTCTAACTTAATTATCACCATTCTAATATAAAATACAGATACTGTTGTTTTTTTTTTCAATTATCAGAGATTGGGGGAAATATGCTGTTGCTTTAGTGTTACAATAACATGTTTTGCAATGCAAATCAATGTTTAGCTCTGCTTATTAAAATCTTAAACACATGGTCAATGAATACAAAAGTACTTTGCAGTTTACTAATTTTTCCATTTAGCTCATCTAATCTAAGTGAAGAAATATGCTAAGGATCCAACATTTGCAATATACTGTACCAAGATTAGTGGTAGTAAAAGCCCCCCCCCCCCCCCATAGAGCTAGACCTATCTGAAAATAGTTTGTATACAAAGAATCCTAAAATGCAGAGAACTAAAAGGATTAAGACTCAATTGAATTGCTTGATTTGAGAGTCCAGATATTTAAGAACTTTTCAGAACGTGTTACAAATTTTGCCATGCCAGCTATATAATACATTCCAAAGTATTCAGCTTTACGTAACCCAGCAATACTGAGTATAATGGAACCTGTACGAAACGAAATGTCAATAGACTGAAGTATTATTCTGTTTTATGAAAGTGCGCAAAAAAGCACAATCATCAAGATTCTCTTTTGATATCGTGTTCAAGATATGTTTCCATCTTCAACAGGTTTCACTGTACATCACATCATTATGAGATGGATGAATATGTAAGAGCACACTTACCTTCTTTAACAAATATGGTGCATCAACATTCAATCGACATCTACGCTCAATATAATGAACGGCTCCATCTTCACTCTTATACTCTTCATTAATATCACTTCCTAGGAACACTGGAATCATTTTACACGTTGGAAAACGCTTTTCATATGCCTAAAAGGAATAATGATGGTTAATTAAAAAATAAAAGATTATTGTCATATATACAGTAGAATCTCACTAATCTGGTCCATACAGTAACTCTCATTTTTTGTGGATTTTCTTTGAGCATGGAAGAGGAAAACGTGGCACTGCATGTCTGTGTGCAGACGTTGATATTATTCAAATGGGCTTTCCGCACTAACTTCCAGTAATCTGCTGATTTAAGTAATCTAGCACACATTGGTCCGATATGCGCTGAATTAGCGAGAATCTGCTGTATTACATATTTATTTACCCCTCTCAGAGAAAAAAAAAGCAATTGATTTGAGAAGCAACACTGTGTGAATGGTAAACAAACACTAAATGATTCAGTCAAATAAAATAAAATTTAAACAAATAAATTTTTAATTTATTGGTCTAATGCATGGATTGTAGACAGGATTACTGCAGTTGGTTCGGAACAAATGTGAAAAATTATGAAAAGACTTCGGAGAAGTTTTAGAATAGCACCTGGTTGTAGACAACTGCAATTTTAACTATTTTTATCATGAATATAACATAAAGACATAGCTGCCAACTTTGGAGTATGAGAATTGTGGAAGCTTTTGCATGAATCAAAATTCTGTACAAAAATATATATAAACAGGAGTTTTTGTAAAACAATGCAGGGATTTTTCATTAACAGAAGTAAAATTACATGGATTTTTCCCCTTTACAAAAACGTGACACCATGCAAGTCATCGCTGATTAGTGCCAAGTTGCCAACCAGTTACAGGTTGAATTACATACTATCACTACTCTCAAGTCAAATCAGGCCAACAAAAGAATCACCACCATGCTCAAAATAGGACATACAGACTTAACGGGACGTATGGGTCAAAGCAGATACAAGTTCTGTCTCCAGTTTTGGATGTCTAAAGACCAAACTGACGCTGGCCGTTTGGCTAGTTTTGTCTTTTCCCTGAAAACATATATATAATTTTTATTTATTTTTATTTATTTTATTTTTTTTTATTTTTTTTTTTTTTTTTTGTGATTTAGCGACAATTAACATTATTCTTATGATGTCATTCCAGGGAATAAAAATGAACGCAACAATCTTTTTTCGGGTAAATTCTTTAGAAACAACAGGCCTGTCATTTAAGGGGGGCAAACCCCCTGGTTTTCAAAAATACACTAAAAATGATATATACACAAATATATATATATATATATATATATATATATATATATATACAGGGTGATTATAAAAAAACTATCCCGACATATGGGCCCCTAACTATCATACCATTCACAGAAACTGAATGAAATTTTGGCATAAGGTATTTTGATGTATGCGCTCAAGAATGATATGGAAAACAACAGTGTCACTCTAACAGTTACGGTTACAGTGAGAAAATTTCGAAAATATCAAATGGCAACACCAAGTTTTTTGTATTGGAATGTGATCTCCATTGTGAAAAACCCTAAATAGCATTCGAACGGCAACTGTAGCATGAAAATCACCGGCGGTAGATAGGCTAAAAGTGAGGACAACCAATAAGGACAGAGAAGCAGCATAAAATAAAGAATTTTATTGTGTTTCACACATGACCTTGTGGAGGACTAATCAGGCTGGGATCTCAGCCGAAGAAACGGTGTGACGAATGAAACGAACATTAATGCTCTGGTGCACGGCAAAGTCCTTTTTACTTTTTCCTTGCCTAGCTCCGGGGATTTTCGTGCTACAGGTGCCATTCCAACGCTATTTAGTGTTTTTCAGTATGGAGATCGCATTCCAATACAAAAAACTTGGTGTTGCCATTTGATATTTTCGAAATTTTCTCACTGCAACCGTAACTGTTAGAGTGACACTGTTGTTTTCCATATCATTCTTGAGCGTATACCTCAAAATACCTTATGCCAAAATTTCATTCAGTTTCTGCGAATGGTATGATAGTTAGGGGCCCATATGTCGGGATAGTTTACTTATAATCACCCCATATATATATATATATAAGCTGCTCAAAACAATTACGGGAGCACATGGTTTTAACAAAATTACGCAAAGATGTATACCGATAAGTAACATAAAATGAATCATCCATAATTTAAAGCCTAGCAGGAAACGGAAGAAGAAAACTTCATATGCAAATCAAAGTTCATGACATCAAAAACCAGAAAAAGGAGATAAGGGCAGAAATCGGGATGTTGCAGAAACGTCTGTTTTACTGCCGTAACTGTGAAATTGGATTGCGCAGTATTTTTTTCGTTCGTGAAAGGTCACAATACAGACGAGCTGGTTGGATAGTATGGGGTGGAATCAGCATAGGCGGACGTACGGACCTGCATATCATTCGGAATGGCACTTTGAAGGCCCAAAGGTATGCAGACGAGATACTACGACCTCATGTCATCCCTTACGCTGGAGCCATTGGAGATTCCTTTGTTTTTCAGGATGATAATGCCCGACCGCATAGAGCTCGTCTGGTGGAGAACATGCTTGAAGCTGAAATAATACAGCATATGGAATGGCCAGCGTGCTCTCCTGACCTGAATCTCCTGACCTTGGACGACGCATTGCTGCGCTACCAAGGCCACCTGTTACTGTCCGAGACTTGCAGATTGCACTTCTTGAGGAGTGGAAAAGTATTCACCGAAGTCTGATCGATAACCTCATCGCATCAATGGCAAACAGGTGTGCAGCAGTCTTAGCTGTTCGAGGAGACCACACGCCCTATTAAAACTCATGCATCATGTCTAAACAGTACTTTTTTTTATCATTTACATGTAACCACATTGTTGCCCTAAATCATCTTTTCGTGTTTTTTCCATATTTTCAAAGAATTAAAGCTTAATTCCAAATTTTTTTACGTCTTTTTTCTGTATTGCGCATTGATACACGTGTACTATCCATTGTATGCCAATACGTGGCTGTCTCGCACGGTTTTCTTCACTTTTTTGCTTGCTCCCCTAATTGTTTTGAGCAGTGTATATATATATATACACATATATATATATACACACATATATATATATATATACACACACACACATTGAGTACATGTGCTTTGCCCCCCTCCCCCTGGAAAAAGTTGAAATGACGGCCCTGAGAAACAAAAATTTTCCTCCAAAAGTATGGGATTTTTCACAATCGAGTGAGCACGATGGAGTAGAAATTCTGGAGACTTTGCAGCAATGTGAAGGTATTTAGTAAGTGAAAAACATAATTAATGAAACAAATTTTATCATAATTATCAATACAAAAATAAATTGAACTCACTGCCATCACAAGCTCAAAAGGATACTTGTAGACACGGACCGGAGACTGATATTTCTGCACCATCTTCGACAAATGCTTTAAAAACTAACCGTGCCTAATATACGTGTGTAGGTGTGGAAGATTATGTATTTTGAGCATAAAGGTTCTAATTTTTTCTAAAAAAAGTCCAACTACTTATTGCAATATATACTCCGTGATTATCACAATGGACTAATGCAAGAGTTCTACGTATCATCGACCTCATAGAAAGTGTATGTTCAGTCTTCTCTTCGCAGTCATTTTATGGTTCCGAAAACTGTGTGCACTCATACTACTTACGCCAGTGCAATACTCTCTTGTGTTACCTAGAAGCAAAAATACAAAAACATGTATCGCAAAAAATTTAATGTTTGAACAAAAGCTTGAATAAAAAAAATACATGAAATTAATTTTTTGTCAAAACAAATAGAAACCAATCTCAACAGAAGCAAATTTAGTCTATAGTCGTGGAAGTTGATGTTTAAGGGGTAGAAACAATGGTTAATATTGATGAAATATTCCAAAACAACTTCATTCGCAAATTAGGTGATTTTGTCTCATTTTTTATTTTATACTTTTTCTTTTGGCTAGCAACAAAAGAGAAAGAGGACAAAAAAAAAAAGGGGCGAAGGAAAAATTTAGATATTTATACATGTGGTTAGAGAGGAGCAACATTCTCATTTGCTTATACATGGCTAATATCGTCTGAAGATATCTCTTAATGTCCCACTTACAAAAACTAGTATTCAAAAAACAGCCACAGTTACCATCCCTTTCATTTCTCCACACAGTGGCAAAAACTTCTGGGAAATCTCTGCAGAAGGATATTTCTTTACATCTACATGATTCACGATTCATATTATACTACTTTGTGTCATAGCAATGGGCAAAACTGGCTCATCCTCTTGGGAGTATTGGTCAGTAAGTTTACAAGCTGTGTAACAAGAGATTGCTAGGCTCTATGATACCTATCCACTTGCCATCTACAGAGTGATCCAAAAAGCCACTCATTTCACCATAACATATTTTATTTTTGAAATAGCACAAAGACATAAATCGAAAAACTAATATACTTGTTGTGACAAAGCAGCATTTATGGACAAAAAAACATTTACTTCAAAATATCACAACATATGGTCAAAATGTGAATCTTTTTTGTGAATAGAAGCAAATTCTTTTTACCAGATGTGTGCCCCCTCCTTCCTCGAAGTTAGAGGGCTACCTTTTCAAATTCTGATTGAATAGGCTATTCTATTTAAATTTGAACACCAGAATTTTCAATGCACTAAATTCCAGTGCTTGCTTTGGTTACAGCCTGATTCTAAATTCATGGGAAAAACTTTAAGAGATGATATAAACAACCATTTTTGATCTGAGAACGTGCTGTCAAATTGCAATAGCAAAGGCAGCAGACGGTGTTTTTAGAGTGCATGCACAACCGCACTTTACCAGAAGCAAATATCATATTTTTCCAATAGATTCGCTGCGATAAGTGCAATCAACCATTCGAGGGTGTAGGGTAGACTACTATAATGCCATAGGCCTTCTCACGTGTGTGGGGTGCAACTTTGGTAATGCAAAACAAGTCATTACCGCTTGATCATTGTTTGGCACAGCATAATCTTGATTGTCCTTGCACCCACAGAGAACAAAGATACATATGCATCCTTGTTGATAGCATATATCGCAGCAAATCTGTCTTATTAATATATTTGTTTTTGACAAAGTGCTGTTGCACACTCTCTCTAAAAACACCCTCTAACGCCTTTGCTACTGCAATTTGGCCTCACATTCTATGATCCAAAAATGTTTGTTCAGGTGTTTTTATATCACCTCTTAAAGTTTGTCCCACGAATTTAGAATCACCCTCATAGGCAGAGATTGACTTGGAAGTCTGGGGGGGCACGATGATGATGTCAATTCATCTATACATATATGCATTAGATCAGTCGACTCCCCGTTTGACTCTGGTACTCCCCCTGTACCTCTGCCCATAATCACCCTGTATATTAAAGCAGCATGTTAGATGAAATCGGCTTTATCTGTAAAGAACACAGAATGTAGTTTCCCAATGCAATTTTTATCAATGAACCATCTCAGCCATCAAGAATAGCTTGAACGTTCAATTTAAACAAGAGCTTTCAATTCTTGAACAACAGTGGACCTTCCAAACAAAGCCCAGGCTCTATTGCCTGGTCTTTGTTTGGAAGAAAAGAAACCTGCACTATTTCTCCCCAATCAAAAAATCATGTTATATGATTGTGTTTTACAGCCAGACCCCAAAATCAGCCAGTTCACGAATGGATCAATTTCATTTTAAATTGACGTAGCCAAGGTCTGGAATAAAAAAAACCATTAGTCAGTGTCATCTGCATATTTTTAGTGATAATTGCATCAATATTAGCTATGGCAATCCATCATATCGCACAGTCACGATGCAATAATTTTTTTTTAAGTTTAGAAAAACTAACCATTGAATCCTGATTTAGCACCATTTATTTTGCAGAATTTTCATGATATAACAAGTTTGGGGTCGTATTGAATCACGGTTTAAGACATATAAGCCCAAGACAAGGAAAATTTATTCGCTGAAAATTTCTGGTGATAAGTAGAGTTGTCGTTACATCGGGGTTGCTATAACAGGGTTTGACTGTATACGTCTATATTATTTTATAAATAGTTTTTCACTTCTTTTTTCTCTCGTTGCATGGAGCTAATCCAAGAAACCTATTAAAAATATAGCCATGCATCACACATTGACGATGAAAAAAAGTGAATTTGGCATCTACCAGAACATCTTACATCAGCACATTGCACATTGGCCAGGGATCTACAGCCACTTCACAAATTGACCCTTCAAACCCTGACTCATTTCTACAAATCGGACTCTAGCGAAAACTGCCAACCTATTTGCGAAGTGACTGGCCATTTCGCGAACTGGCTACACTTCTGGCTTTGGCAGTAGCATCTACACTTCATACATAGAAAAAAAATCATCAAAGAAATATGGCCACATCAACCATAATAAGTACTCACTGAGAACATATGGCAGCATATATACACACCTAAAATTCAAAGCCAATTCTAAACAGCCACCGAAATACACACACAGTTAGATTCAACCCCAGTCCTCAACATCCACGCACCAAACATATATCAACTAAACGACTTATCAAAGCAAGTGCATGTTCACAAGCACCGCCATACTCAAAAATTTTAAAGTTAATAATAACACCAGCACGCACATTATTAATAATTCATCCAGTTCACATTAAAATAACTATAAATAAAACGAAGGACAACATCAACCACATTGGGAATAAAACTACAGATACTAATCGACGATTTACTCAATAATAAATTGGTTAATTGATTTATCTACTGTGTACATTTATATAAACACCTTTTCCTATGTGGATCCGGCTATTGAAACGAAATTTACCCTGGGATCCGCATTTGACGGATATGACATGACCTTCAATATGTTAAGGAATTCGCATCCAAATAAGTCAACAAGGCGTATTTTGAAGTGAAAACGTGAAAATTGTCAATTAAATAAAATAAATTATAAAAAAACCTACAAGGAAGTTTTTATTTTCTCTTTCCTCAAAACACTGATAACACATAGAAGAGAGGGGAAAAAAAGACTTTTACAAGGAAAAATATGATTTTTTTACACATAGGGAAATAGCATAGGGAAGTAAACAAAATAGAAATTAATAAATACCTTCTTTTTGATAGAGAATTTGTATGCAAAGAAGCGAAGAATCTGTGCGTGAATGTGTTTTAGCGAAAAAATCGAAAAAGTAAAATCAAAAAATTATTGTGAATGGGTAAAAAAAAAAGGAAAATATATTTACGTCCTTTTAATTAGAGATGCATGAACAAATATTGGGTTTAGAGAAATATAATGTATCTTTAGCCAAAAAATAATATTGATTGATTTGTTATCCCAGGTGTGGATTTTATGTAGAAAAAAAAAATGAATTAAAAAAATACCTACAGAATGATAGGCTTTTTTTTTTAAACGGAAATAAAGATATTTCGTCTTAAAATATTTTGAAATATTAAATTTTCCAAAGAGATGTGGAAAGTGTTAATATATTGCAATGCGTTTTGCATGAAGAATGTTGGGGGGGTATAGCTTGAAGCATAAGGAAGATAAATTTTTGTAAGAGATTCTAACTGTCCAGTCGATTGAGAAAAAAATATAATTACTGTAATTGGAAATAGTATACTGAAAAATGTGAGGTTTTATGAAATTAATTTCGATTTTTTTTTGCTTAAGTGACAATGTGGGTGCTTGATATATGCACTCTGACCATATGGGCTTAGTATAACGGGACAGTCACTGATAAGGGGTCATTTAAGTATTACGTTAGCAGCGACGGGGGGGGGAGGGGGTTTTGGATTTGCTGACTTTTGATGACAAGGGGGGGTTTGAAGGTTGCTTACGTCATCAACCACCCCTTTTTGAAGATATGAAATATTCTAAGCTGCTGACGAAATTTTGCTGACATGGGGGGGAAGGGGGGGGTCAGTGTTTTGCTGACTTTTGCTGACAAGGGGGGGGGGGGGGAGGGGGGGGTCAAAAATGGCTGAAAATCTGCTTACGTAATACTTGAATGGCCCCTAATAGTGGAAAAGAAAATTCCCTCTTCACTCCCTTCCCCGTTACACGCTGTGTGGAGGAATGTGCCACACCAATACGCTATAGAAGCAGTTGGGATTTCTTCCCTTCCCACATGCGGCGTTAATATTCCCATTTCCTTCTCTGGTGCATTGGTAGCGCACTCGCCCGGACTGCGGGAGGACAAGGGTTGGATTACCCAGTGAAGGTAAGTGGATTTGTTTCTTTCATCAATTCTGGATTTGTTTCTTTCATCAATTCTGGATTTGTTTCTTTCATCAATTCTGGATTTGTTTCTTTCATCAATTCTGGATTTGTTTCTTTCATCAATTCTGGATTTGTTTCTTTCATCAATTCTGGATTTGTTTCTTTCATCAATTCTGGATTTGTTTCTTTCATCAATTCTGGATTTGTTTCTTTCATCAATTCTGGATTTGTTTCTTTCATCAATTCTGGATTTGTTTCTTTCATTAATGCTGAATTCTTTCATTGATTCTTGAACTATATCTCATTCATTCTGGAATTATCTCCCATTTATTCTGGAATTATCTCCCATTTATTCTGGAATTATCTCCCATTAATTTTGGAATTACCACTTTTTTCATCAATGCTGAAATTTATGCTTTCATTAATTCTAGACTTTTTTTCATTAATGCTGGAATTATCGCTTTCATTGACTTAGAATTATCTCTTTCATTGATTTGGAATTATCTCTTTCATTGATTTGGAATTATCTCTTTCATTGATTCAAACACCTCACCGCCGGATTAAGACGTTTGAAGGCCCTAAGCACTTGAATAGTTTTGGTGGTCCTCCCCCGGTACCTATAAGCAGGGCCGGATTAACCATTAAGCAAAATGAACACGTGCTTAGGGCATCAGGAGAAAAAGGGCACCACAAAAAATGACCAAACAGTACATTTTTTAAAAATGAAAAAAAAAAATGTTTTCCCAGCAGTAGGAAATCATATAATTTTGAGAGCACTTGGTTGTACAGCTAAAGATTTTTATCGAAAGGTTGACCAGGGCCGAAACTAAAATAGGGCAGAGGGAGGTCTGTTTTCCCGGGCGTTGAGTTTATTCTTTTTATGTTAAAATGTACGGGGCAGGGGTTGTGCCAAAATACACATAAATATGATAAAATAATAATGTAGGTACACACCTCCAAGCGACAGTAAATTTTCGTTTCCAGTTGCGGCCCTAAAATTGACACAAAAGCAAAGAAACCAAGTTAATTTCAAGCAAGAATTCGCTTAAATGTTGTGTTTGATTGAGATTTTGCTTTGTTTCCATAAAGTAAGCCCGGAGCCGTCTCAGCAGCACATTAACCCCCACCCAGGTAAAACAAATTTTTCGGAGGCCCCCTACCTATCTATATACCTGTCTACCACACAGTTTGCATATTCACTCTCTCTACAACTTTAACCAGATCAAATTTTTATGAAGCCTTGCCGACGAACTTTTTCATTCGAATCTTTCCAGTCGTGGCATCACACATACACCCCAGAAAAATGATTCATCTTAAACCCAACCCCTCCCCACATCACCTAAAAATACTTACTTACCAATTTGCATACTTATCCTAGAAAATTATAAACAAATCTATTTGTGTATTAGAGAGGGGGCGTGCGTTAAGGTTAAAAGTAGAGGAAGAATCACCAAAATCACTTAAGTGTTTGGGGCCTCCATATAGGTTAATCCGGCTCTGGATTAAAGGATTTTGAAAATGGTTTTTTTGCAATAGCAATTAACATTCATTTTCTCGTATTTACGATGAAACCTATTCACCAATAAGATAAAATTTTCCTTAACCTCCCACAGCAGAGTGGCGCAGTGGAAGCGTGCTGGGCCCATAACCCAGAGGTCCGTGGATCGAAACCACGCTCTGCTATGCACGTTTTTCGTTTTATGTCGGACTACAAGGATTAAGGGATTTCGAAAATAGTTTCTTTGCAATATCATTTCGCATTCATATTTTGTTGGACGTACGATGAAACTGTTTGAGCGATGAGATAAAATTTTCCTCTCCCCTACCGCAGCAGAATGGCGCAGTAAAAGCTTGCTGGGCCCAGGCAACACCTTCTAGAGCAAGAAGGTGTTTGAGAGGTGCGTGAAGGTGCTTCTAGAGCAGGAAGGAATACCTTCTGCTTTAGAAGGTATTGGCCTAGGGGTCCGTAGATCGAAACGACTCTCTGTTGCACAAGTTTTTTGTTTTCTGTCGGGGTACAGGGATTAAAGGATTTTGAAAATGGTTTCGTTGCAATAGAATTTCGCACTATTTCGTCGGACGTACGATGAAACTAATTGAGCGATAAGATAAAATTTCCTTCTCATTATCGCAGCAGAGTGGCGCAGTGGAAGCGGGCTGGGCCCATAACTCTGAGGTCCATTGATCGAAACCACGCTCTGCCATACACGTTTCTTGTTTTGTGTAGTGCTACAGAGATTAAAGGATTTCGAAACTGATTTCGTTGCAATAGAATTACGCATTCATTGTCGAACGTAAGGCCCCTTTCACACGGAGCGGATGCGGGTCCGGAAGAAGTTAACAATTGGAATATACTTAGCCTTTCGCCCGCATCTTCGAAGTGTTCATGCGGGTCCGGACGTCGTCCGCAAGTGTCAAAACCTAATTGCGGGCTCCGCATCCGCTCATACAAGTTTTGAAAATTAGGTTATTCAGAGCTATTCACACGATTCGGATGCGGGGCGAATTCGTCCGCATCTTTGGCTACTTTTTAATGATGATTTTGCACGGATTTTTTTCAATTATTTGCCATAAATATACCCTTAAAAACACCATATGAAGGTCCCTGTTCATCAATAGGATGTACCCGCATACGTCTATCCCTCCGTTTTCTTCTGAGATGGAAATATAACAACTTTAATTGTCTTTTGTCCATACTTTGCAATTTTATACAATAAAACTTGTCAACAACGGCCACTGACGGGAACAAAATTATAAGTTGTTCTTAATTCATTACGAAGATTTAATTGACTACATACTTTAATAACTTTTAAGTTTAATTAAAACATTTTAATTTTTTTTCTTTTTAAATATTTGAAATTATTTAAAAAATATAAATATTTGAAATTATTTAAAAAATACAAATATTTGAAATTATTTAAAAAATATAAATATTTGAAATTATTTTAAATAAATAAATAAATAAATATATATATATATATATATATATATATATATATTTTAGTTTTTTTAAATCTTTAAAGTTTTTTAAACTTAAAAAAATACTTTCATTAATTAAATACATTATCCACCTACGGCGTTCACTCGGGGCCGGATTAAGACGTTTGAAGGCCCTGAGCACTTGAAGAATAATTTTGGTGACCCCCCCCCCCCCCGAAACCTGCATGTATATTTTACTCGATATTGAGTCTATGAACTGAAAAAAAATGAAATTTTATATTTCAGAAGTGACTAATCTAAGGATGGGATTTCACTCTAAAAGGTTTATGAAAGTTATAAGAAAAGCGGTACGAGACTATTTTAATAGAGCGGTCTCACGCGAGCGCTGTAAGTCGGGCATGATCGACCGACTGCTTTTGGAATAACGTCAGGATGGCCGAGCGGTCTAAGGCGCCAGACTCAAGGTTCTACCTTCTCCTCTATGAGGAGTTCTGAGTGTTCTGGTCCACGAATGTGGGCGTGGGTTCGAATCCCACTTCTGACAGAATTTTTTTTTTTTTTTTTTTGCTCTCAGAGACCGTCCAATCCCTTTGGGAAAGAGCGCAAACCATCCCAAGATGGTCTCTCTGGGCGGTCTTTTCTGTCTGCTTCTGGAAGAGTCAAATGCGTCGTACGCCGCGTATTTTGCCGATCTTCTCTTCATTTTTGTTTTCACGCCCGTATCTTTAGTGCTCGTGTGAAAGGGCATGCGGATGCGGACCCGCGTCCGCTCCGTGTGAAAGGGGCCTTGGCATTTGTGGGAAATTTTCACAGTTAATCCAACAAAGAATTATTTTGAAAAAAAATAAAAAAAATTAATGCAGTGCAATATTTTTCTATTGTGAAATACTTGGCTATGTATTTTGCCCGGTAGATGGCAGCACATTTTACGCAATGCTTGGGGGAGAAAATTTAAGTAAATGCAAAAAACAATGCTTTTCTAGTGTAAAAATACTTGACTAAATATTTCCATTGATAGACGGCAGCACACGTTTTGGAATGTATGGGGGAAAAATTTAGTCAAAAGGGAAATTTTCGAGGGAAATTTTGCTTCACGAGGTCGCCATCACTATCAGTGATGGTAACTCGTGGGAAATTTCCCATATTCGAGGGAAAAATTGGCCAAAATTGGTACACATGGGAAATTTCTTGGCGTTTGTGGGAAATTGTGAGAGGTCATCAAACAAAAGAATTTTTGTTGAAAAAAATATATAAATGCAAAACACAAAATGCTTTTCTAGTGTAAAATAATATACTACATATTTCCACCGATAGATGACAGCACAAATTTCGAAATGTGTTGGGAAAAATTTAGTCAAAAGTAGAGTGACCATATTTCCCGGGACAGTCCCGGTTTTTTCTGTTTTTTTGGCCATCCCGACTTTTTTGAAAAAATGTCCCGGTTTTTCACGTATTTTCAACGAAGCCAACTTGACTATTTATTCTTCAAATCAACGATTAAAATTATCTTTCCAACTCAACAATTGCATTACGATAATTACGACTACAAACAAGAATATTCATCTCAAACATTGTTTTCCTTTTCTTTTTAATTTACTGAAATTTGTAGTGGCACTTGTTTCCCGTGATTGGCAACTTATCTTATTTTGGCATCGTTTTTGGCGATGTCCTGTATTTCGGAGCTGAATTTCCCGTATTTTTCTCAAGGAAATATGCTCAGCCTGGTCAAAAGGGAAATTTTCGAGGGAAATTTTGCTTGACGAGGTTACCATCACTGGTTCATCTCGATAAAATTTGGTTATTCAACGCCATCAGTATGGATTGATAACCAACGACGACGAATCTGACAAAAAAATTTTTCTTAAAGGCAACCTGTGAGTAGAGTAACATTCAAGGTCAATGAATTGATCAAGTGTGACATGTTTCTTCCCCCCCTCCCCTTCGCACTCGTGACATGCGATGCTGTAAGCTTATAATATTTTAATTCAAGTCCGATAGTGTGTGTGTTTGCTGCTTCTTTTTTTTTTTTCCGCTACAGGAATTCGCTGCTTTGTTTGTTCAATCCATACTAACCTTGTTGGTAAATAATGTTTCGTCATTGAGTAATTAATACCAATTTTTAAAAAAAAAAAACATGTTAAAATAATTTAAATTACAATTTTTCAATTTGTAAAAATTTTAAATGTTGGTTTGTTGTGTGGATCTGTTTGAATTTCATTTTCCTCGATTTAAACATTTCAGAAAGTGTTCATAGACTATAATTTGCTTCCCTCTTAGGGCCAGATAATTCCCTGTTGTATAATAATAAAAGTATGCATTTCAAGCCCCTCATTAATGGTCCCTATGGAAGAATTTGTATTTCATGAAGGTGTCCGCAAAAGAGAGATTTATACTCTTATGTCCAATACTACAGAATTCATTACAGTAAAAACTTTTTTTTCGTCGACACCGGAACAAAAAGAGGGATTTGAAACACATACCTTCATTGTACAATAGGAAATTATCTGGCCAGAAAAGAGTGGTGGCCGCATCTAAGGGGCTTTACTGTATTGAATTAGCTTTACTAACGTTAAGTCTTTCATGGGCTAATTCAGTGGTGCTCAGGGACTGTGTATATATATGTGATATCTCCTCTTTGAGATGTGAAGTGGGATGTTACCGGACCATTGATGTCAATATATAGTAAAACCACTCTTTTGCAGGCACCAGTGGGACGAAAAAAATTTGTCTAAAAGAGGGGTGACTATTAATCAGGAATTTGAGATGCCAACGATACTCGATATAATGATAAATTACTGTAACATTTTTCCATGTCTAGTTTGCAAATGTCTGTACTCTACTGCTGCCTCTTAATATAACGACAATCTCTCTACATTATTTTTCCTTGGTCTGTTGAGTATCGTTATATCTAGGTTTCACTGTACACGTTCATCAAATTTCACAGATTATGTAATATGTTTAAATTTCAAAATACAGTCAAACATGGTTATGGCACTTTGGCTATATATAACATCTGTCATCATTGTCAATGAATCTATAAATGTACAGCTGCCCACCTTAGTGATCGGGAATTACACCACATGTAACTTTAGTGATCTGGAAATATGCCGCGCACTTAATTTTAAGATTAGGTTTGAAGTCATGAACCACGTGGGTGTATCAAGTTTATGATACGAGGTATACAACTTAAAAAATTAAATTGTTACATGTTTGCTGATTACGTGGCTTCATGGAGAAACCAGTATTCTGCATACATGAAAACTAGACACACCGCTGCATTAATATTCCTTGGAAACATAGCATTCTGCGGACAATGGATTAAGAATCATGGGGTGGGGGGGGGGGAGTTAGTCTATATTTCAAAATGATACGTAGTCTAGTATACCTGGCTCTAACATTACTTGATTCAAACTTAAACCTTGTTTTCCATTTATAAAATCTTTATATTTAATGTTGCATTTTGTGAAAGCAATATAGGTGTGTGTTTTTTAATTACAGGTCGTTTCTGTTTGAGATATGGATGATCTCCAAAGGCAAGTGAATGTATTAAAGGGTCGCTTCGAAGCTTTAATTCATATTTATTTCGGCCCAAACTTTTGTGATGAGATCAAAGAATACACTGTTAGGCACCCTTTCATAGCAGCTGCAATTGGAGTTATCGCAGTTTTATCAGCTCTGCCAATTGGAGTTTTCTTGTGTTTTGCTTCTGTTACAGTGTTCATTTCAGTCATCTGCTTCATATTTGTGGGAGGTATGGATTGTTTATTATAGTGTCCTGATTCTGCCTTTATCTCATCAAACCATTCGCCATAGAAGTATGGTTCTAATTTAAAAAATGTTCAAAATGCTTTCAGGAATCACTCTGCACCAGGGTGAAAATACAGTGTCACAAAACAAAAAAAATCTGAATTTTTATGTACAGTCGAATCCAGTTATAACGAACACCAAGAGACTGGAGGAATCACTTCGTTAAAATGAAATTTCTTCATAAAGTAATTCCAGGTTACCTAGCATTATTCCTTTGTAAACTTATTTGGGGGATTAGAAAGTGTTCGTTAAAACAAAAATTTTGCCATAACGGTATTCGTTAAAACGGGATTCAACTGTATATGTCCCCCTTCTAACTTCCAATTAGAAAGTTGTTGCTCTCCCAAGACCAACATGAAAAGTTCAATGTTTCTAAGTGTATTATTCACAGAGATATTTGATTTCAAAAAATAGGAGAAAAGTTGGGAAAGAACAGCATAAACTAATGGACTATCCTTTCCCTCATTTATGATCTTTTCCAACTTCTCTAAGGTTTTGAGTTCAAATATCTCAGCGATTATTGCAATAAGAAATGTAGAGCTTTTTTCTTGGCCTTGGGGCAACAGATTTTCAATTGGAAGTTAGACAGGAACTGTATAAAAATTCAGATTTTTTTATTTTATGGCACAATATATTTTCTACTCTCAGAACTGATACAGAGTGATTTCTGAACATATTTTGAGTATTTTTTAAATTAGAGGCAAGCGTGCAAGGAGTGAAACAGTGCACCCAGGCAACAGCACAGATCTTAGTTACTAAGAATATTTTAAAATTTTTCAGTTGTAAGAATTCACATGACATTACGCTTTTGAGCCATTCATTGATGACGGAGATACTGGGACCGTAACACCAGAAACAAAAATGTACTCCGTCAGGGCCAGGGTTTAAGCTAGATAAAAAATTCCTTTTGCAAAAAAGTAAAAATGGGGGGAAAAAGCTTTAGCAAAATGCTAATGTAATGATTGATGGTTGGATGTGTATTCGTTTCGTGCCTCCTGTATGCATTTTTACCACTTATTTCGCATTCTAAGATTTTCTTTTGCATTTTGCGAAAAATGCGACCGTAGCTTAAACCCTGGTCAGGGCAGGTCGAGACAAAATCTCTGATAATTCCCTCCCTCACAATTTATTCCAACAATTCCTGACGAAAAAAAAAAAAAAAAACTGTACCTTGTTTTCACCTTGTTTCTCACCTTGTTTTTAGCACATACACCCCCCCCCCCCCCAGAGTGGACAGAAATAATTTTTTGCTCAATATTTTTTAGGTCAATGAAACTTTTTCAATCTTCCACCTTGTATTTGGCATCTTTTTTGAGTGACACCCCCCCCCCCCCGCCCCATGCTGCCACATGCCTTATCACAAGGAACAAGTGTGCATTTTAGTGTCATCACCTAGTGCTTTATCCAGAACATTCAATCAAAGGAGAAAAAAAACAGCTTATCACTGGGGGGGGGGGAAGTAGTTCTTAATAGTAATAATAACGTGATCCTCGCGTATTCCCAAGGGATCAGATGATCCATCCAGAGAAAGTGTTAGTAAGCATTCATGCCCGAACCGGGATAAATAAACCTGGATCAAAATAAATTTCTTAATAATCAACCTCATTATGTACATCATCTTTACAGGATAAGCATAAGTAATTATGGCTTGGCAATAAGTGCCAGTAAAATATTTCAAACCAAAAAAGTGGAAAAGCTGATCTGAAACTGGGAGTTTAAGAAAGCGGGATGTGTGATCACAGATTTTGCTCTGTGAACTGCTTCGCACTACAAAAAAAAAAGGTTTATCTCAAGGTCTTCAGCTGGACCCTTGTCAGTCTCCCACCGGGGTCGTTGTTAGGGATGGCACAAAAAGCTTTGCACTTTGACAGCCGGCAAGTTTACGCTGTCCCTGATTAGAACCATACCTCTATGACAAACGGTTGATAAGATGAAGGCTGAATTAGGACTTACAGAATACCCTGTATAATTGTATAATGCCTGATCATACATAACAGGATCCTCTTTGAAGCATGCATGATCTCACAAACTTTTTTTCATTTTTGTGAGGAAAATATTATGCAGTGTACAATTGTTTTGTTTCTTGCTTTACATTCTCATTTAATTGTGCAGGTTCAATTCTCTTGTGCGGCGGTGTGGTTCTTATCGGTATTGTATCTTTCATTACCTTCATCACGGTGAGCCTTACCTCATCTGTCGCCATCGCTTATTGGTTTGCTCAAAGGCTTCACGGAAGTTTATGTGGGACCAATCGACGATCATACCCCATGAATAATTTGTCTGTGGAAACACGGAACCAAAACAACTCGTCACCAAACCACGGCAACAGCAATCAAAACTGCAACGTTGTACCTGATTCACCTAGTAATGGGGATCCACCTGGTGATGGAACTGAAAATTATGAGGTCATTGGTTAATATCCAAGTCTGTTATTTACGTTTCTTTATTTTGCTACTTATTTACTCATTTTTATATTGTTTTTGAAGAAAGGAAAAATATTTGATCTAGGGAGTATTAACACCTCTTCTTTTATATATCGTTTGCAATATACTTTCATATTTCTAGAATTTTTTTGTGTGTGTGAGATCCATATTGCTTTGAAAAATTGGTTCTGATTTTATGTTAGGAATTGTCGAAATTGTATTTTTGTTTGTCTAAGTTCAAATGTAGTGCTTTCATGAAAGTATTTTTTTAATCTTTTATTCTTATTTTCCATGTGTTAAAACATTTATCAATTTTTCACCTGAGTTTTGTTGAATCAGTTGTAACACGACTCAATATGAAGAAAAAGAATGTATCCATTACTTTCCTCATTCTATTGTATACGGTGCATGTTGCTATAAGTAACTGCGAGTCTTGCAGCAAAGGATCTGCATCATCAGATTTTTGTACCAATGATGATGAAAGTAGATCTGCTTGTATCAGTTCTTATTCAAAACAGCAACAACATTCATATCTATTATATGAAGTGAATCCAGGAGAAGGGTTTAATCTCCGACGTGATGTATATATGAGAATTGCAACTCTAGTCCACCTTGCAAATTCAGCCAATCCCAGTGCTAATTGGATTCTCGTCTTGCCACCCTGGGGTCCATTGTATCATTGGAAGAGCAGGCTGGCTGCTGACCAGGTGCAAATTCCTTGGAGCGCATTTTTTGATCTACCCAGTATGTCTGAATATGTTCCTGTAATGGAGTTTCATGAATTCTTAAAAGAAAAAGGACCTCAAATAGATAAAGTATATTACTTACAGAATTACGCAGAAGGATGGACCAGTGGACAATGGGAAGAAAAGATGGATGCGAGAGAGTGTCTTGAGCGACCTTCCTATAAGAGATCCAAAGATGGTACTTTTCATGGTTGGTTCTGGGGTTACAGAGAAACATTTGCTAACGATTTTGTTTGCTTGTCTGTTCAAGGAAGGAGCAGTACGTTGTTGCCACTCCTTGCTAATTCAACCTATCATACTATAATGATTGACAGAGCAGAGGTGATACTCCATGAAGTTTTTGGGGATGTCAACTACTGGATGGTTCGCCGTAGCATGAGGTTCGCTAAAACACTTGTCAAAATCGGAGATGAGTTTCGTAGGAAGTTTCTTGATTCGGATGACATTAAAGATAGAACAGAGCAAAGTGAAAATTGGATGAATGCAACTGAGAAGAGAAATGCAGTAGGCGGCCCTTATGTTTGTGCACACTTGAGAAGGCAGGATTTCGTGAGAGCTAGGCCAAAAGATGTTCCTAGCATAAAACATGCAGCCGTTCAGCTGGAGTATAAATTATCAAATCTCAAATTAAGTAAGGTTTTTATAGCCACTGATGCAACAGAGATTGAGATAAAAGAACTTAAAAAATATTTACCTAATGTTGTCACATTCAAGCTGTCAGCGAGAGACATAGAAGAGTTGAAAGATGGTGGCGTTGCTATTGTTGAACAGTGGATTTGTGCTCATGCAAGGTATTTCATAGGCACGCACGAATCAACATTTTCGTTCCGTATCCAAGAAGAACGCGAGATTCTTGGTTTTCAACCAGATACATCATTCAATAGATTATGTGGTGATAACCAGACATCTTGCTCACAACCATCAAAATGGAAAATAATGTTTCATTAACATGATTTCTGCTTCCCATGAATATTTATTTTCTTTGCTATTCTTATTTCACTACATTCATCCCAACTTTTTACTGAATTTAAAGCATACAAATGTCTTGCGCTATGTCATCCCTCTTCATAATATGTCAGAACAGAAAGATTTCATAGTACTTTATTTCAATTTTGTGAAATTTTCTCCTAATGTGGCAGCTCTTCAGTGAAATGAAATATTAAGGTTGTTAATATATAGATGAGCATTTGTTAACCAACATGTTTTACGCACATTGTATTAAGAATACATGATTTACTATGTTGATAATAAATTTTTTTGTGCATTTTTCATCGTGACTGATCATTATGAAATCAAAATTTTATGAATTCTTTCACCAAGAGGCAATGCTACTGCTAGGCAGTATTTGTCAAACATGACAAAGAACTAAAAATACATCTCTGTAATCTGGTGAAGTGACTTGATATACATAAGTCTAGTTCTTATGATCTATAGATAGTTTATGCATATACAAGGTGCATATCATTTTACTGATAAACCATTGATCCTAGAGGCTCCAAAGCAGAATGTTTTGTATTGTTCTGCAATGAGCCCTTGGCTGACTGAGAAATGTTCTGCAGCAGAAATTGCCATAATGTTTCTTCACTTTTCTTAAAATTCTTCCAGATTGTTCTGCAGTAGCACTGATTGAATCTCGCCACAGAGAGCAACAGGTCTACAACGATAAATCAATCATTACACTTCACTCCTAGTTAGAAAAACTGGTGGCAGATGACAGCACTACACAGAAACAAACTTCATGACAGGTTTCACTAGACGTACATTCCAACATGTACCAATTCATTAGAGGAATATGGACGAGATGCATGTCTGGTTTAGTAGCACTGATTGTTCTGCGATGTACATCACAGATTTTGGCATATTCTGCTTTGGGACCTAGAGGTAAACTGCCAAGTAGAAAAAGTTTTCAAATAATGTGTAGTACTCGGGTATGTCATTCATGTTTCGATAGGTTGTATAGTTATTGAAATAAAATTTACTTTTTATACAGTCCCTGTGTGCTCCAAAACACATTTAGAAAGTTGTTGCTGTGTTTCTCATGATGCCAACAAAAAAAATTCCAAGTTTCTAAGTGCAATATTCACCAAGATGAAAAAATGTAGGGAAATTTTGAAAAACCATTAAATGGAGATGAAATGGTTTTTCCGCATTTAGTTTTTTTCCAAACTTTCCTCCATTTTTAACAATTTGAATATCTTGGTGAATATTGCACACTTAGAAACGTGAAATTTTGTTTGTTTGCATCAGCACAAGGCAACTTTCCAATTAGGTTTTAGGATACACAGAGGGACTGTATAAGAAGTTAATTTTTTTTATACTTGTTAATTCTTAATAATCCAAGACACTCATTCACGCTATACAGCAAGAAAAAATTTTGGTACAAGCATAGTTTTCGCTCAGTTTGTATGGACAAGGAAAGGAGAGAACCACTCACTGAAATTTGGATCAAGGTATTTCACTCGTGATAACATTGCGTTTGTGAATTTTTTTTTTTTTTCATAATCACACAAGAATACAAGAACATTAATTTTTTTATTGTACAAAACTAATTTTTCTTGTGAAAGAAACAGGCAATCAATGCATTATATAATTTAAAATTCACATATTAAAATGTACTCGCTTTAAAAAAGTTCATACAGCATATAAGTATTTTGTGTAGTTCCAGAAGAAACAATATGATTGAGGTAAAGATTGATTTGATAAATTCTAGAAACTACTGGCCAGTAATAAAATGGTGCTTGAAAAGAAGTCATAATTTTAACTAACCACTGTTTTACGTTAAAGCAATTGTTCAAATTTCAGGCTTTGACTAGCCTGTTTGCAGGGGTGGGAACTCTGCGCCAAAACTAATATCTTGCGCCATCCTGCTCCAATAGCGTGTTTTCACATTTTTCTGTGCCAAATAGCGAATTTTGCTTCAGTATGCCCGGAATTTCGGAAAGGACGCCAAAAAATTTTTGTTCCTGCTAGCCACGAAACATTTCTTTACGAGAAGAGCGTGTTTTATTCCACTATACTTAAACTATCAGCCCCTGATCGGGCTTTCCATCGCGAAACCCCGATATTGTCCGTGATCGTGGAACTGAAGATGGTTTGCAATGCTTTTCAGCTTTAAAGTGCAAATTCGAGTGTTTCCGTTTAAAAAAAAAAGTCGTCACTGGAAGCAGCAGAAATTACTGTAGCCGATTGTCATTGTGTTAAATCCATATGTTTCGTGAAAAAAATTTTCATTCCGGGAGTAAAAAGCGCATGTCCGCCGAATTACGAATGTTAGTTTAGAAACTTTGCCGAATAACGATCGTTAAATCGGCAATGTTGCCAAATAACGAGCGTTAAATTGTCAATATCGCCAAATAACAGGCATTAAATCGCCAATCTCGCTAAATAACCAGAGTCAGATCGCCAGATAATGAGTGCTGAATCGCCAAACATCGAGTTGATTCTTCCGAAATTCTCTCCCATTTTGCAACAATTTCTTTCCAAGTATAAAAAAATTAAAAACTTATAAAATTTTTTTAGCTCATTTGAAGTGCTGTTCAAGGCAGCAAATAGCGCCCTCAGTAAGCAAAAATCATCTTAAATAGACGGGTGCAAAAAATTTTATGACAGCCGCTCTTTCAAACAAGGTGTCAAAAGCCTAAAACACCAAAAACAAGCTGACGAAAAGATATTTGATAACAAAAGACAGTGCAGTTTTATTTTGAAAAGGGTTGAAGGTTAATGAAAATATTCTTGTTAATTTCACTGCTCCAATTTATAAATATCTGCTCAGAATCCCATATTTTGCTGCTCCAAAATTGCTCCAAATCCCGAATTTGCTGCTCCAAAACTGCTCTGAATCCTGAATTTTGCTGCTCCGAAATAGACTTGGTCACTTCCCACCCCTGTGTTTGTGAAGTGTCTGGAAATTCCTGGCCAAAGAAAAGGCATTATAGCCATTTATAACATGTAACAGTCTGCCATCGGAACTTGAATGCACCTCCAAAGGCAAGATTTGCTTCCGCTGTTGAAAATTTCAACCTGGCTCCGTATGCAAAGATGCAAAAAGCTTTTCCCTCTTCCATTTCTATTACTTTTTCAGTGTAAGTGCATTTCATGCCTTCTGGGGTGCTTGTAAAATAAAATAATCATGGTTAGCTATGGCAACCCTTATGAATAAAGAAATTGGAATATTGATATGTTAGGGGGATTGATATTGATCCTATATTAATCGATGTGGAATTTCAGACATTGGTCAGATCAACTGGCCGATTTCAGGCTTTTGCCATAACATATATACAGGAATAATCAAAGCCAGGACGAGGTGAACATAATTCCAATTGTTCTGCATTTCTTTGGGAATCAAGATATGTTTGCATAATTCTTTTTGATTATTATGCTGAAATATCACCAACAATGAAATTTATACTTGAATATGCGTATTTAGCTATTCATTAACCCTAGAATATTAACACTGTCTCAGAAACCTAGACATAAGTAGTTAAAGAGAGATAGATGGCTTTTTCTCAGCCCAAGATATCAAGGAAACAGTTATTTTCCGGATATTATGCGGAGGTGCATAATATCTACCTCAGCATAATATCCAGAAAATAACTGTTTCCTTGATAAGTAGTTACATGCACTTTTTTTAGTTAGTACTAGCTATAATACCCAGTACCGCCCGTGTCTTCTCAATATACTGGGAGCATTGAAAAAATGACAAACCATTGTAGAGAAATAAGCATGTCTGAGAAATATTGTTAGGTAAGCATTTTAAAAATCATTGTTGAGACCCATGAACTTGTTGCCCGACTGGTTTTATTTATTTATTTATTTTTTTTTTTTTGGCCTATTTCAGGCATTTACCCTGCTCTGACAAACTTTTAAAGTAGTCCATAGATCCAAATCCTGTTTTGATCGATCCTATTTTGTATATATGTAAAATTTAGCAACAAAAATTGCAGATTTCTATAGAAAAAAGTGCCAGACAGAAAATCGATTTTATATTTATATATTCCAGGGTTAAAATTCTATCAAAGAAACTCCTGCTTGTTACGAGCATAAACACTAGATTTCCCACTCAAGTACAGTACAACAAATAATAAAAACGAGAGAGAGAGCAAAATGAACATTATACATAAGGAAAAAAAAAACTTAAATGTGTGCCAGTGATTGGCCAGATGAAAGGTACTGGAGGGAAAATTTTTTTTCAATTTTCCTTTTTTCATGTCATGTGGTCTCAAGCATGATTTTCAAGAATCAAGTGGTGGTTATTTTTCAATTATTATCCATGAGGCAACCATTAGGTCTTGTCTCTTGGATTATTCTTTAAAAGCATTAGAAGTTGGTAGACCCCCTGTCTTGTCACTGCAAAACACATTTTAGGATCGGATTCTGAACTACAGTTGACAAGTGTGAATGAATAGGGGAGAAAAACATTTTTTGGACTGAAGACAAGTCAAAGAGTTACCAGGATTATAATCCAAAACCAACTGTTGAACTATATTTTTTAGCAAGGAAACAGTTATTTTCCGGATATGCTGAATTGAACTTGGGAAGAAAAGTCATCACGTCTCTGCCGAGACTCGAACCCAGGCCCTCTTGCATACCGGCAAGCATGCTACTATCTACATCACTGGAGACATGACCCTGCTTTCCTTATTTCATGCACTGTGGCGTGAGACGCTGAAGTAGAGACATTAGTAGCCTCTCAACTTCAGGAAATGGCCCCACGAGCGGGGGCTGGTTTAGAGAGAGATAGATAGCTGAATAGAATTCTATGATGAATAGAAAACTATGATGAGGTCTGGCTGCAACGGTGGAATAACAGGGAGCCAGGGTCTCTCGAATGGGCAATAAGGGTTGTCAAATTTTCCCTTGCCTAGCAGCACAGTGTGAGGAGGACATTAGCATTAGTGGTTACATTTGGCTTTCACTGTACAAAGAGGGCTGAAGTAACCTGTCTCTCTATAAATTGCATGAGTTCATAGCAAAAAGAATCAGCAGTATAACATGCTGCTGCTGTGAGGGTCGAGTGGTCATAGTGACGGACTCGTGTTGCGATGCCCCGGGTTCAAACTCCACTGTCGCCACAGTGGTGGTGGTCGGCTCAAGTTGGTTTTCCATGGTTTCCAACTTCAAGGCTCGAATGCCAGCTGATCTCCCCTTTAAAAAGTCTCGCCACAGAGAGCAACAGACCTACAAACAATGCAAATGTAATTCAATTATAACACATCACTCACTTCACTTCTGAAATATAGATGGCAGCAGTGAAAAACCAAACATCATCACATACACGCTCAGACTGTTAGGTACAAACACAGTTACAGTTCCTGCACAACTCACTAGGTAGTAAATCGCCCATAGATGGTGATAGACCCGAGTTGTGCTCAGTTTGAAAGAAAGTATAACGTGCTAGACAACTGTAGCAAGTGGTTACTCATGTGATGAAGTATGAGGAAGTCCACCAGTGGTCCTGGCTATGGCATCTTTTTGAATGCATCAAAAAGAAGACAAAGTAAGCTACTCCATCTGTGATAATCTCTGGCAGTTACTTGGAAGTAAATCAGTAGTAAAACAAGGAAGAATATTTTTTGAACTCAAAACAAAATACAGATCTCCTTGAGGAAATAAGGGCAACATAACACTTCACTCATAGTTAGAAAAACTAGTGGCAGATAGCAGCACTACACATAACAAGCATTACAGAGAAACAACAAAACTTCACATCAGGTTTCACTATACGTACACGCACATTCCCGCATGTACCGATTCGTTGGGGGGTTCCGCGGAGGGGGGGGGGTGTGGGCGGGGTGCATGTGTGGTGTAGTAGTAGTAGGTAGGGCCTCCAAAAAATGGCTCGGGGATCCACGATGTTCTTAAGTCAGCCACCTCGTTGGGCAATTTGCTTGTTGTGGCGTTGTATTTGTATTGTATGTGAATAGACCATAATTTTTTTAAACATTTTCTATGCTAGTGCTACATTCTGGAATGGCCAGAACGGCAGATCACAATATGATCTGCTATATATACCAGAGTCAAAGTTGAGATATGCTAAAAAGGAATTAACTGCTTCCCTTGCATGGATGAGTTAACTCCTCCTAATCTGGTTAGGAGAAATTCATTCATACCTTCATTCATTTATTCTCTGTGCCTGTCAGGATATAAAGAGCCTGGAAAAAAGGGTAGACTCATTGGCCTTCATTTTGGAACAAAAAACTAGTTGTGCTGCTCCAAGTGATGTCTAATCATTAAAAAATGAAGGGAAGAGAACAATGATCGGCTATAGCAGCATTTTCCTATGTATGGTCTGCAAAGACGGCATGGGTGGTTGAAGACGCAGGAAGACTCGACAATTTAATTCTCACTGAATAAAAAATTATTCAACTGTTGTAATTTATATTAGTAGTACCCATATGCCCCAAAGCAGAATGTTTTGCATTGTTCTGCAACGAGCCCTCAACTGACTGAAAATTGTCCCGCAGTAAAAGTTCCCATAATAGTGTTTTCCACATTTTTCTTAAAATTCTTCCAGACTGTTCTGCGACGTGTCACAGATTTCGGCTTATTCTGCTTGTGGGGGGTTATATTCTGCTATTGATCCAATTAAAAATATACCTTTATACTTAGGTTCACCATACACCATCGAGGAAATTATGATCATAAATATGAGCTGTCACTAAATATTACCAAAAATGAAATTTATTACATTAAATACAATTTGCTAATTACTTTAAAAATTGCTGGGGGGGGGGGAAGATACATGTGTGTACCAAACCTCTTCAACTACAGTTGAGGAGAGGCCCCCATCAAGTCCTATTCATTTCATGGACATTCGTCATTCTCTCATGTTTAATTTTACGATAGATATTGATATTATCTGTTGTCAACAAAACACGATAGATAGATCCTCGCATGGTAGCTCCATAATGCCAATTGATTATGCTGTTCAACACTCTTGAGAGTGGTGCATTATAACCACCACCACCACTTAGAGCCGTATGGGTTCACCTCGCTGTTTGCAAATGCTGCAGCTTAAGCGATAAAGCGGTTCACTATGGATGTACCCTAAAATACAGAACATAACCAACTGCCATCAAAAACGTTGTCTCAAGTAGGTGCAATCACTAATTTTTATTAAAACTGCTGAAAAATTGTGATGAAAAAAAGCATTGAACCAGACAAATATGCAAGATGAATGTATGTTTTGCCACAGTTATCGTAATATAATTTATATACTCTATTATCAAAATGCTGTGTATTCACGACTTCAGTAGATATTACAAATTCAAATAAACATCGTTGAAAAAAACGGGACAAATGTATAAAAAAAATCAGAACCACAAAAATTACAGGAATATCCCGTAATACCGAGCACAAATGGTCAGTCGAATTGTTTCAGGCATTTTACTGGTCCTTGGGTTCAGAAAGGTTGAGAAAAACACTGGACTATAGCGATAATACTGATGAATACGATTTTCGGTTCATCACAGTGTCACACTTTGGCTCTAAAATGGCAGATGGGTTGGCCTGGGATTTCAAGGAGATATATCATATTAAACAGCAAGTGGGGGAATAAAAATATCTTATTCAACGAATAGCGAAAAACCATTCTTGACTAGGGAGAAAGACTAGTTTCTCAAATTAGGTAATACAAAAGAAATGAAGGACTCCTTCCTTTTCATTCTGTTAAGAAAAAAAAAATCACCATAATATGCAAAATATTAAAATAGAAATCATGAAAGTATTTAATTCTTTCAAAGAGATCGTATTTAAAATATTCTCGCAATTTTCCACTTCCATCAATAACACACACTTCTTCAGAAATGTCTATTTTCTATTTCTGAGGAACAACCTTTTTTGTTTTCTTGGCATTGGGAACAGCAAATTTGAGCAAATTTATTTTAGAGACCAAAGATGCATATCCATGCAATTTCAAATACAGTAGCTGCCGATTGTAAGAATTGTGTATTGTCTACTATTTTGATTCATATAAGCCGTGATCTTCCCATATTAAAACAGTGTTTTGTTTTTCCAATTTGATTCTTATAAGTGGTGGTTACTGTATATCAGGCACTTAAGCCCTGTTTACATGTACTAATATTGCAGTTGCATTGGGAGTTCAAGCACTCACTTGACTTTTTCCTTCATAAGGAAAGAAATAAAGAGCAGTTACTGGTAAAAATTCCTGAAGCAGGTTTTAAACCCGCTTTTTCTATTTCCCATGTGAAAGGGACTTATCTTGCATTTTGAGAGAGGGTAAACCAAACCTACTCTTCTTTCCCCCCCCCCCCCATTACGGCTCTGTTGCTCAAATTTTTCTTCATACACAATGATGATTCTCAAACTTTTTTCAGTTTGTGACCTCCCTGTGTATCAATGTTTTTTCTAAATCAGAGCATACATACTTGATTTTCCCAACCCTTTACAGACAATACTGGAAATAAAACATGGAATGGTGGAAAAGATTCAAAAAAGTGTGTATATGTCATGGTAAAAGCCCAAAGTAAAACGTAGGTCTCACCAATGCGAGTTGGTAAAAGTCTGAAATACACTTGTTAACAATTTCATTTCAGACTTTTACCAAGTCAAAGCCCATTTTTACAGAATCAGTTAGCCATCATGAACTTATTGGTTACTGCTGCTTATTAATTAATAACTATAATTACATTTAATAATTAATTAATTAATCAACCACCATGAACTTTCGAGTTCCTGACACTAAGAAAGAAAAATTAATTGCTTTAACGTTCAGACTGTTCAATAAAAGCCCATTTTTAATGAATTGATTGACCATCATGAATTTAGTTCCTAACACCAAAAATTATAATTATTAAGTATAATTACTTAATAGTTAATGATAAACTCAGATTAATTAACCTCTATGAACTAGTCATTTCCTATGCTAACTAAGCAAGCATGGGGTTATGATGTGATTGCTGCCAAGGATAATTGTATAATTTGTAATTATTTAATTTATTAATAAGCATTAATTATAAGTTATCGTTAACAATAAGCTTATTAATTTCAATTAATTAATAAGCATTACGAGGTAAAAAGTTTGTAATGGTTGTCAAATTCATTAAAAACTGACTTTTTCTGATTGGAGTAATTAATTAATAAGTTAACTAACTAGATGAATTACTTCATTTGCATCAGCAACTAAGTTCATGGTGTTAAATAAATTCATTTGTTAATTATTAATTATGATTAAATAATTTCAATATTTTATTCAAGAACCTATAAGTTTATGACAGTTTGATTCATTGAAAACTGGATTTGACCAAGTAAAAGTCTGAAATGGAAATATTAACAAGTGTATTTCAAGCTTTTACCAACTCGCCGTGAAAAAACCTAGGTTTTACTATAACATATATATACACACATGGTTACCTTCCTCAAAGTAAAAAAATCCTTCTCATTGAAGGCTCATAATAAACAAATCAATTTAGTTAGCACTGACTTTAAAGCAGTCATCAGCTTGCTCAATAATTTTTTCTCATCTGTCAACAATTGTAATGATGACTTTTGCAGCAACAATATTCAAGAAAGATGATTTCAGCAATGTGTTTATGCCACCTACAAAAAAATAAAAAACTGAAATTCGATTGATAAATATGATACCCAAAATTTAGAGTTAAGAGCCAAAATGAAAATGTTTTGTAATCAAAGTTATGCAAGAAAAAATTATGAAATATCAAAATGTATGTGGACCTAAATGCAGGGCTTGACGAACCAAGAAAAATCTTGATGGCAACCAAATACATTTGGAGCCAACTAAGTTTTTTTGCCTGTTTTAATTTTCACACATTCAAAATTTTAGATACCAATTCATAATGGCAGCTTAGCCCTCGTCAAGTCCTGTTTGAGAATGTTGTATTAATGTGATTCTACTGTATTATCGATACTTTGATTTTAGTAGTAGCTAGAATGAGAAAGCATAATCAGACTAGATCATTATTTAATTTTTCCAACTTTTTTTTATCAGATATATATATACATGATTTAGTATTTTTCCACAGAAATCCTATATAACAACATATTTTATCTACTTTGCATAAATGTTACAGCAGTTACACACAAATATTTTTCTCTTCTCTGTGCACATTATTTTACTTATAAAAAAAATAACCGCAATTATAGAAAAGATTTTTTTTAACCTTAAAAAAATTATACATCACTTCATTGCATTTTATTCACAATGGCATTTCTTTTCTTTGCAAGAGTCTTGTGGGAGAGGAAAAAGAAAACAACTTAGGAAATCACACGTGTGCCAGGTTAACATCATAAAACAACGTAACTTACTTGCCATCATAATAGATACATTTCCCGCAGAAGAATCATAGCACTGGCACGTTTTTCATACACAGGACACAGTGCAAACACTAAACTGAACAGTTGTGTATACAATTTCAAACAGTATATATTTATATATGTACAACATGCACGTATGAAAATGGTGCATTTGAATAGCAGTTTATCATGAACAGGAAGGCGTTTAAAAGGCGGGTTGAACTTTATGTATATACACAGCAGGATGTGATGTTGTAGTCGAGTATATTTCCCTAATTATAAAATAAATTTTAGTCATAGACAAGATATTTCGTTTTAGATTTACAAAGCAATTAGCAACATATGAATTTAGTATCAATTCAAAAATATCCATTTTAAAAAGTTTTTTTCAGGTATTATAAGCAATTACATTGTTTTTTTTGCTTAGAGCCACTGTGTAAGAAATACTGAATAAATACTTACTACTAAAATGTTGATTATCAATGATTAGACTGAACGAATTTGTTCGAATATTAAGAAAATAATTCAAATTTTCAAGTACAAATAAAAATTGAAGAGGCAGGGTTTTTTTAAAAGCAGTGAAAAGATGTATCAAAATTGAGGCAAAAGAATTTACTCCTGATGTGTTTTTACGTACAGTGGTGATTTGAGATTCAAAACTAATCCATAATGAAATTTGGGGACTATATTAAACTATATTTCCTATTTCTGCCTAACCGACAATTTTATGCATGAGGTGCAATAAAATTGATGCATCTGAATAGGAGGCATGATGACACTACATGATCACTTTTTATGGCCATTCTATTCCCAGGACACTGTCACATTTACTACCTCAAAAATTAATCAGACATCAAAAAGATGTATTTAACCTTTATTTTAAATTTTACTTTGCTTTAATTTTTGACTCATTACAATTTGATTTTTTTATAGTGGAAAGCAGTTGTTCTGAAACTTTGGTCAAACGTGGTTCCCTTGCCTAATTCACGATTCATCTGCAGCTCCCGAGAGTAGTTTGTGTGGTAAATATTTTCCCATATAAAAGAACCACTTCAAAGCATAAATAGGTGCACAAATCAATTTTTCTAGCTCACAGCAATGCCCCTAGGTGCCATGATGCATGCTTTGAGAAACACTGGTGTAGGGACTCGTTAAATCAAGCTGCACCAAACAGATGCATAACCAACCATGAGTAAATTTATAAAAATATGTGTACATATGTGTTTTGTTGTCAACGAATGTAAAATACTTCCCACTTGACATCATAGAAGAATAAAAAAAACAATATCCTTTGCTACATACAGAGATGGGTACTGAAATAAAAAATGAGAAGAAAAGACGACAATGTCTGTAGCTACAGTTAGAGAACCTCAATTAAATGAGGTACCTGGCCAGGACAAGGTCTATTGTTCACATATTCCTTTCATTGTTAAAATTCAGCAAGTTCTAGCAACAGACAGAAAAAAGAAATGTGGCATTAACGGGAGGGACAAAAATAAACTACTCAAAAATTACAAATCAAGCAAGAAAATCATTATGGAATATGATAGAGAAATGACAGTCGTAGACTGGAAATGAAAGATTCTCAAGCCAAGATTGACTCTTGAAAAAGAATGTGCACATTAAAAAAAAGAAAAGCTAAATTTGATGAAGCAACTTGCCCCAGGAGTTTCTATTTCTGGTGCCATTTTGCAAAACAAATCACCATAAATTATGTTCAATACAAAAAATCTTTTGGGTCGACTCATCAAAAGGGTTAGTAATGAGTTGTTTACAGCAAACTGGGATTGGCGCTGGACAGTTATGGAGAAAAGCTATCATCAGACCAATGATCAGCAGACATATTTTTCAATTTTTCTGAGATGATCTCTTTTCATTGAGATTGAGGTTCTGAATATCCAAACCCTGCCCCTTCCACAAGCTAATGAAGGTTCTATTGTATATACTAATTCTGCATCGCTAAATATTTCATAATAAGTAACAGTTGTTTCATGAAATTTTAAGAAGCATTTTAAATGCATCACTGTCACATCTTGCCAAGTTGCAAATAAAAAGAGGGCAAATCCTCACGCAGCTTCATTATTTTAACGTAGAGTTGTTTCTCCAAAATGAAGGAATCATAATTTTGTCAGTCACAAAACAAATTTCAAAATCTTTTTTCTCATGATAAATACATATTGAACATGAAAAAATTATTAGCCAGCATTAGGTCAGATGTGTGGGGGCAGCATCAATGACAGAGCCGACTGACCTAATGTAGATGCATATATATATGAATTGCTATCAATATCACCATCTCCCCCAGCTCTTTCATTATCATGCCCCCCCCCCCCCAGGGAGAATGAATGAATTTCTCTCCAGCCTTTCATGTCCATCTCCACCTACGGTCATTTAGCATTTGATTACAATATAAAATATTATACAAGCATATGCATTGATTGAAAAAAAAATGTTGTGAGCTCACAATTTTGCAGATTATTTCGTTTCCGGATGCGAATGGGTTAATGAATCATCTTGATGGACTTCTGTAAATTATTTTTCACAACACAAAATTGTACAAAGAAAGATTCTTTTCTAAAATAATTGCATTACTTATGTGGCAGTGAAAAAAAAGACTATTCAGCATCAATTTAAACTGCTTTACCCACACACACACACACATACACCATGCAATAATAAATAAAGTTACATACAAAGAAATTACTTTTTTTCCTCTTAATATAAATATGTATATAAAATATTAGAGATATTTTTTTATATATGCTCACCATACAGCTATGTGCCAGATTTTAAGCTACTGAGATATATAACATCAAGAAAATTTCTCTACTCGAAAACAATTTACATAATTTTACATTTGGCAGGACTCATGGAATGAAAGGTACAATTCTTGTGCAACAAGCAATGAACTGTACGAAGGCAGCAGAACGTGCACAGAAATAAACTAGGTTTCAATTTGTAGTTGCAATGCTATCTATGTAGTGATTACTATAAATATATTAACTTTTAACTTGATCAATACAACTCATTTTTACACTTTAATGAAATTCAATGATACTTCATAAGATTTTTATTTCTCTCGAAATTAATTATGCCAGTTCAAGAGAAAAAAATATTTTCATTAAAGTCAAAGAAAGAAAATATTATTGTATAAGAGAAGGAAATCAAACATTCAAATGTTTGTGTTGATCAATGCATTGAAATGTAGTAAAAGTCTGATATATAGCAAGAGCTAACAATTACTGGGAAAATTGTTGTTATAACTGACATCTTGTGATAAGCAAATTTTCATGTTTATTTAAATTATTTTGTGGTTTGTTTACATTGGTACCTCGTGTTATTAGCAGGTTGTGCTTAGATTTGATACTGTCATGAACATGTCGAGTAATGTGACTCAGAAAAAACTTCAAAAAATTCAGTCAAGTGTCAAAGAAACATTAATTTATAGTTGTTGTGGCTGGAATCAATAAGTGAAGAACTAACTATTCAATGAATCTTCTCCAAATCTCAAACAAATGTTAAAAAATAGTAATTTTTTTGTTTCGTTTTTGAATTAATTAAAAAAAAAGAAATGAAACAAAAATTAAATATTAACGATAGCCGAAAAATACATTTAATAATAAGTAAAAGAATTCACAGAAATAAATTAATGAATAATTCATATAATTAATTACCGAAGAAAACTTGAATTTTCTAACAGATAAAAACGTATTATTTAAGGGGGTGCAAGAAGGTAAGTAGCATTGCTCTGGGGGTGCGCGAAGGTAAGTCTCACTTCTCTGGGGGTGTGGTAAGGAAAACGAGTTGGGAACCCCTGCTATACATAATGAAATATTTTTTGTATCTTTAATATTAGTTATTTGACAATTGCTTGCAAATCACTCGATATAATAAGATTCTCGTTATATCAGACTTTAACTGTAGTTTGGATTTTTTTGTTATTATTATTTCAAAAACTTTGAATTGATGAATAAAAAAAAATGAGGTATGACATATTTCATTTTGGTATAATAAATTTGAACTACAGGAAATATGCATAAACCCAGTCCTCGATTTTTCATAACCTATCACACATATTGGAAAGCAGAATATTAGGTCCATCATTACCAGACAGAATATGACTGCTGTAGTTTTACAAAACATTTCAAGCAACTGTTTTGGATTGTTTTAAAAAATATATAAACAAAGTTTGAAAAACAAGCACAAAGTTATGAGTGTTATTAAAAAATTATTGCTCTAAAAAGGTACTGAAAATTTCAGATGCTATTTCCATAGAAAAAAAAAAAACAACGAAATTGAAAAAAGATTGTCGGTTACATTTATAACAGTTGAGAATAAATTCACTTATTTCAACATGATGACATCAAAGTAAGGTATAATGTTTTTTAATGAAAAAGCAAATTCATTGGTACGATCCAGTGATTCCCAAATGGTAAGCTGCAGCACCGTGATCACTTACTAGGGGCACAGCAATGACATCTCCCACTTTAAAAAAAATATTTAATTCGATGGCACTTCACAAAAAATATATTTGTTCCCTACACTATGCATAAATTCTTTGGTAAACATTATTTTTTATTCAACCAATTTTAGACACACTGTAACTGTTAGTTAAGCCTATGTTCTGACTTGGGGCGCCATGGAAGACATTCTGATACATAAAGGGCGCTGTGTACTGAAAAAGTTTGGGAACCACTGGTATCACTAATCTAAGTCTAAAAACATATCACAAAAAAAAATCATGAGAAAGATGAAACCATAATAGATTAAGATTCAACTAATGGCTTTTTTCATGAAATTAAAATGACTGACTACAGAGAAAAATCAAGATACAGAGTTCAGATGGCACAAACATACCGCAAACAAAAAATTCACCAAAATCTTTTTTTAAATTTATAACTACATTTCACTAATTAATTTACAGTAGAACCTCTCATATCCAACCTTCCTTAAACTGGCCTTAAAAAAAATCCTGTTCTGTGACTGGTGTTATCTTTATGTTGTTACAGTAAAAATTTGTACTATATTAGTGCCCCTATAGGCTCTATGAAATAAATTAAAATTTTAAATTATGAGCATAAGCCTAAACTTTAGAAAGTACTCATATTTATGACAACCCTAAAATATTCAATATACAATACATACATTATTAATTTTGTAATAGCTTTCTTTAATCTGCCTTGATAGACTACTAAACTCGTACATGCACCTCGTACACATTCCTCACAGAATTTCTAACGAATCGGCACCTGCCGGAGAGAGAAAGAATGTGTGTTGTGAGTGTATGTATGGCCCTAACGTATTTATGTTGTTGAGTTGCGATTGTTTCGTGTTCATGCAGCCACCTGTCTTCCATTTTCTGAAATAAAGATGGAAATGCTTGAATTTTCATGTTTTGTCAGTTTCGTGTTGTAGGTCTGCCTGCCTTGATAGACTAGATATTCTCTAATTCAGGCAACCATTGGTCCAGATAAGAGGTTTTACTGTATTTGTATGTAAGCTTATGTGCATACAATCAATTACATATATAAATATCTAAGTTATAACACAATAAATTAAAACATACATTTAGCATAAAATGAAAATAAAATATGAATATGTTTGATAAAATTTATTAAAAAATCTGAAAAGTCATTCTTTTTAATGACATTTTAGCATATGATTTTTTTCAAAATATGTGACATTATATCTGACTGAGCTTTTTATACTTGGTATTTGTAAATTTATGAATAAAAAAAGAGAGACGATTAACCCTTTCCTATCCTCTGTCTCCCATACTCTATGGCTTGGCTGGCATTCATTTTTGTCAGAGAAGAGTCTGGTATATTACAATTATCTCAAGATGTTAAAGAGATAAATATGATCTTACCTGATGATACATCATCAGTTTTAGGTTACATGAAATAATTAATGGGTTGAAACAGTCCAATGCTGAGTGGGCGAACAAACATTTAAAAATAGAAAACATGTCAGATAAATCCAACATACGATAGGATAGGGTTAATTTACAAGAAAAAAAACTAAAAACATGAATATATAAGGCACTTATTAACTGACTTTTTTTTTGCAATTTGCCTTAGGTGCTTAAAGAATTTCAAGGATTGTTGATTTAAAAAACTTGTTTTCAGTCTTAAAAATAAATCACTCTCATGTTGACTTACATAGACATACATAATCATCTTTGCATCTAATGTAACAGCATTATACAGGGAGCTCGAATGAAATTAATAATAATTTGAATAACAATAATAATTTAAAACAGCATATCATTACCATAAAACAGTGGTTCCTAACAGTGGTTAACATGCCCATTGTGTACCAGAATTTTTCCACAACGCCCCAATCAAAACATCGACCTATCTAACACTTACAAAGTGGTTAGATTGGTTAAAAAATAATTCCAATTTGCAAATAATTTAGGTGAAATGTAGGAAATAAATACACATTTTTTTATTTTACAACAGTGCCCAAGGACATTGTGACACACAGTTTGAGAACCACTATCGTAACACATTCAAGAAAAATTTTCATAAAATTCAGCAGCATTAGTTGAATTGAAATATTTAGTAAAATGATATAAAAAAATAAGTGCTTAAATTGCAACATTCTTTGAAATAATAATAAGCCAATCATTTTATCCTTATAATTTCAAAAATTCATTTCACTCATTTAGTTTACTTACTATTTTATCATTTCTTTGCTTAAGAATAAAAAATATTAAACCTACATGAAAACAAATGCCTACAACTTGCATAATATGTTGGATTTTATATGGAATCAATAACATGGTTCCTTTACTCATGTTTGCGTTGTCACTGAAATAAAATAATTTTAAAACATGAAAACAAACTTAGTACCACAGAATACAAATTCAGTCTTGAATGATAAAAAAAGTCTACAGTGCTGAAATCATATAACTGTCATGAAGATGAAGTATTTTTATACTTGTATGAGATTTACTAAGGTTTCCATTACATATTGCTACATGGACGCAATAAAAAATTTAGCTAAGACTCGTTTGTAGTGCCAAAGGAGTCTCTACGTATAAGTCTATCTGTATATGGCAGTATACAAGTCCACATCATCTAGACAACACTAAAATTTACAACAAATGCAAATGTTGCTTGTTTACTACTACCCCAAAAAACGGTGAATCTAAAAACTGGGTCAATACTAGAAAATTTACAACAGTATCAGTAACCTACGTTTGCATAGATTAGTATTTATACAGGAACTTGAAAAATTTTGGATACATGGCTAGAAGACAAAGAAAATAAATAGGAAGAGACAAAAGGCAGCAGCTAAACTACAGAGAAGAAGAAAAGCATGAACACAAACTAATATCAAAGAGGGTGACACTATACAGATTCAATCCATATTCTCTGAACTGTAAATTTCCAATCCGAAGATGCAAAAGCTGATTTCCAGTGGTGTGTCTGAAGACTCAATTCATTGCTTACAGGAACATAATCCCAAATTCAACAGAAGTCATAAGAGGAAAAGAATCAATATTTAAAAGACAATTGGATATAGTTTTCAAAAAGCTTTTCGACTGGTAGGGGTGAAATTATATCAAGGGAAGATGACATGTTCTTGAGCAAAAAAAATACATGAGTATGGTCCGACACCACCACATGCCCCATAAAAAAAACCTTTACAAATCTGATTTTCGTTAATCTTAACTTTCCATTTTGAGGAAGGAGGGGAAAAAATGAAAGTTTGTTTCTTTTAACTTTTTTCACCCCTTGAAAAAGGATTCATCTTTTATTTCCTTTGATCTAGCTTGACTTTTCTGCCACACTCATGACACTTGATATATAGTCTGAAAGATTGACAGTCTCACGTTCTGAGCGCATCACAAATGGGTGTTCCTGTAAAGAGAAAACAAAACAGTTAAATGCACAATATCTTAAGGAAATTCATAGGAGATATCAAGCTACATTAAGACTGGAAAACATTTCAGCATTCAACTGAAAGAAAAAACAAGAGGGGGAAAAAGAAAGAACTTACTAGTAATTTTTTGTACTTTGGTCGATGTTGCTCTTCCTTAATCAAGCTGAATGAATAAAAGAAAATTATACATGATTTTTTGCAATCAATAAATCTGTAAACGCAAAAAAAAGAAAAACAAATTCTCAGACATACAAAAACGATATCATGTAGTTCAGAGTAATTTTACCATTTTCTAATTGATACCATTTTCCCTGATGGACTTTATTTTGACCAATCATCTAAAAATGTTATACTTTTTTACTAAAAGACTTAAAAAGCTGAAAGAAGAGAGGATGATGGAGAAAGGGTTTCGGATTATAATATTTTTAGAGCTAACTTTGAATTTTTATGAGAAGTACAAGATGTCTTATTCATAACAAAAAAGAAAAAAGTTGGGTAGGGGAAAATAACCCAGCCACTTCAAGGAAAAGGTAAATACAGGCATATTGTTAATTAAGTTTGATACTAGGGATCCATTTTTAAAGCATGAAAGAAAATAACACATCATAGATTTTAGTTAAACATGAAAATTTTGGTATTAAAAGTTGTTTTCATCATTTTTATTACTTAGTCCTATAATTTGGTCAATTTTCTGAGTGTAAAAGAAAGAAAATTACCAAGTATTCACAAAGTTCACGAACTCCAAAGTGAATGTGTTTCCGTTTTCGTTGGGACTGATTTGAGGTGGATCTCCTTGTACAACTTGAGTCAATTGTTCAAACACACTGTTCCACTTGGGATAAGGGAAACGACCGGTAGCTACCTCTATCTAAAAAAGCAAAGCAATAAAAAATAAATAAATTTAAAAAAAATTTACATCATAAGAAAAACAAATACGAAAAATAATTCTTGTAATTCTAAACAATTTTTAAAATATAGTAAGAAACAAATGTCATACAAGAAGAAATAGTCTTCCCAATGGACGACACACCATGATTAAACTTATCAAATGTTGCAAAGCCAGAGTTGTAAATATCACAAGAGACTTTGATACATTTTTGCATGAATAGAAACTGACTTCATCAAGAAACCAAAGCTTATGTAATGCACAAACTTTTTAGTATATAATTCATAGGAAATCTCATTCAGTTGAGAAAACATTGATTTTGAGTTTTGACAAGGTTTTTTTTGGCTTGATTTAACAAGACTTACCAATGTGATTCCTAAGCTCCAGACATCAGACCTAACATCATAACCTCGAGCCCTTCCTGGATCAATCCTTTCAGGCTGCAATGAATATTAAAAAATGTTTATCCAAGCACACTCTATTTTCCATACATGATAAATGCAATAACATTCTGAATGCATTATTGGTCATGTTTATCAATTTTATTTTTGAATAAATTTATGTCAATCAAGTTTTTCTTATTGCATTCTTTTAATGCAAACATGTTATATACTGTAATTTACTGTGTATAATCTGCAGATGAAAAGTTGCTATTTTGATCCAATACCTTTCAGGAAAAAACATTGCAGATAATATGCAGCAGTCCATTTCTGAATGTATAATCCACAGATTACAGGAAGATAATTATGGCATTTTTAATTTATTTAAAAATTTATGAACATTTTGTCATTGACACACAACCCTTTGTGATTATTTGTTGTTTATATTTCAATGTTTTTAATAATATTAATTCAGGTCAAATGTACATCAAATTTAGTGAAACTTGATAATTATGTCACATAGCATACCATATTTTGCCCCAAGATTGCACATTTCCAAGGTTTTATTAAACAAAGAATGGCTATTTTATTGAATTTACCAAAAAACAAAAATTACGTCTAACAATACTTACTGCCATGTAAGGTCTGCATCCCGCATCTCTGGTTTTGGCAATTGAATCCACCAACTGTCCGCTAATCCCAAAATCACACAACTTTATATTCCCTCCCATATCTAACAATATGTTACTAGGTTTCACGTCTGAAAAGAATTCAGAAAAACACTATCATATATTGAATAGTGGAATAAAATTCATAAAAATCAGAATAAAAACAAATAAGGCTACCAAGAAATCAATAAACAAGGTAGATCATAATAATTAGTGTTTAGGTGTAACAAATACTTCATTGATAAAATGGCATTGAATACTAATACGAAGTAAGATAACTCAGCTATATTTTGTTGTGCATACTCGGCAGTTGTGAGTATTGACTGCGCCATCCAAGTGATAATGTGCTTCATCTGTCCAGAGGATATTCCAAGGATATATATGCACACATATGATGAAAATAAAAATGTTCCATGTGTTCATGGAACTAAATAAAAGCTACAAACTATAATATGATTTACAAGAACTCAAAAAAATATAAATATATCTTAAATCTAGCTTAAGCCCATTTAAATAATATAAACTTCTTGCGCAAAGGCATGCAAAAACACATTTTCCCTTCTATAGGGGATCTTAGAAAACTGCCTAAAAAAATGCCATATTACTTGATGGGCAATTTGAAGCACATGGCAGAATTATCGAGAAAGGTCACTGTTTTTATTTTCATCACAACAAAGTGATTCTGTAAACACTCCCTACAAAATTTATTAATGCTGAAGTTCAAAAGGTAATGCTGCACATATTATTCATAAATTGTTGCTCATATGATTATTTGAATGAGATTCAAAATAGATCACCAATAAAAATATTGATTTAGCTCTATTTTAGAACCTCCTTTTTATGCCCACATAATTAAACACCCAGGAAGATACATTTCCTACATACACATAAGATACATTTCAGATGTATTTTTAAAGTAAAATGTTCATCTTATAGACCTGCAAAGCTGGTAAAGATATCATACAAACTGTTGAAATTAAATGAGTACACAAGCTACTTACCTCGGTGAATAATATTAAGTTTCTCTTTTAAATAATTTAATGCCTTCAGTGTCTGCAATAAGATAAAGTTCATATGAGTCAAGTTATAAACATAATTAAGTTCAGTACAACCAATAAGTAAAAAGACATTCCTACAGACCTCCTAATTCACTTCCCAGATAATGAGTAAAATTTCGGTCCATCCCCAGATGACAATTTCCTACTGTCCGAGTTGTATTTAAATATTTAGTTACATGCATGTAATATTGAAATTGATGTAATTTTTAATATGCATCTGGGATATATTTTTATAGCGGGAAAGCTGGCTTGCATTGAACATCTCAAAGTTGGAGAAACCAACTACAACATTTTCACAAACCATTGAATGAACAAGTTTATAGATAATTAATCCCCTTAATATCATTATTCATAGGGGGGAAAATGTAGAAATAAATATAAAAAACTTATATAACATACCCTGTAGATATACCCTACACGATATTTATTCAGAAATATAGCACATATATTGCAGTATTTCTTGAAGTACAGCTGCACTTCAATTTTAGAAAATAATAATTCAAAACATTATTTATGTTAATGCAGTGAATCTATTAGCTTTCATTAAAGAAAAATCAATGGCCTAAGAGTTCAGATTTATGAAAAAATGTGTCATTTATTTACAAATAACCAGTTCGTTCAATTTCAAAAAATTTTCATTTTGAATTATTTATTGCTCTTACATTCAATTATTTTTTTTGTTTAATTGTAGAATAAATTATAGATTGATAAAGATATATAATTAATAAACTCATATATTTCACATTTAATTGACACAATTTTTTTTTAAACTTTAAGGAATGCAAGTGGTTGTTCCTTTTTTTAATAATGACATTTCAAGCATTGTTTAAAAAACCCAAATAACTTACTGCAACTGTGACTTTTCCTAGAAAGTTTTCAGGTATCCTTTGATTTAATTTCTCATAGACAACTCTGTAAAACTTATCTAGTGAAGTATCCATGATTTCCATACATATCCAACAGTCACCCTGTTCAACATACGAATTGAAATCAATATAATATAAAGACAGTTGAACATCCTTTTTCTTCATTTGCGTAAACAACAAACACAATCACATATAATAACAAAAGAAAGATAATACAAAGATAAAAACATAGACTGTACAGCTTTTAGGGACCTATTTCATCTGTCCTACAGCTTAATGAAATTTCTGTATTCAATAAGCAACAGTACTCTGTAAATATATTTAAGATTTTTTATAAATCAGTTCAATTTTTTTGTCTTGGATGCCTATTTATATTTTCAATAAATGTTTCAAAATTTGATATGGAATTTTCAAATATAAAAAATTTTTCTTCGAGATGTTTATTTATAAAACATCCAACACAGAGAGAACTGATTAGAAAAAACTTCAAGATCTCTCGGTTCACGCATTCTAAATTTTATAATTTTCTGACAATTCTTTGAGATTTGCATTTTATTATTTATTGCCATTAATATTTTCACTACTCTGTGATGAATATAATTCAATATTAATACATCAGACTAAAGCAATTGTGAAAAATTTGCAAACCAGAAATTCAAGCATAATCACAGAATCATTGCAGAGATGACACCGATTATTAAATGATTAGAGTAAAAATTGTTTGGTTAATCAGAAAACAAATGCAGCAAAACCACTCGAGAGGTTACAATTACTCGAGAGGTTTACCAAATTTTCAAGAGGTTACAATTTAAACTGTAAAAGGTGAATAATTTGTTGTGATTTTAGAAATGTGATTGCAAATCTTTTTGGTATCTACCATTTTTGCAGATTGGTCACAGATTTATACAGGAAATCCAATATTATTACCAGCCTTCAAAAAATGTTGTTTAATGTGATGCCCGTTAATGACAATTTGCCTGGTCCGCAAATTTTATTTAATTTCAGAAACCTTGAATAAGTGTTGTTTTATTGTCCTCAAACATAAGCAGCTCGTCTCTTTTGATGGACCAGGGTGTTACCAAAACATTCAAAGTATACAATACGTGAAGTTAATTTAAAGAGAACAGTCTTTTTTAAAGACCACATAGTGCCATATCAAACACATAGTACAGCCAAATATTAAGAAGGAAAAACACATATTTATCCTGAAATTTGGTTTCAATTAAGTAACATTAATGTATATTTATATGCAACATTGTAACATAACTCCCACGAATTTGACTTGTGTGGTTATCGGTGGCCCTTTTATTTTGAAACTTTACAGGTATTGCTATGTTCATTTGCAAACACTGCCACACATACATAAAACCACTAAAACAAATCCATACATGTTCTGCCCCATCGGAGTAATTCACATTATGTATCAGTGCTGAAAACAATAATGTACAGTATTTTCCAAACTGAATACAACTCACCTCTTTGAAAATTGCTCCAAAAAACTGTACAATATATATGCAGTCGTTGCTTTTCATGACTACTTCCAAGTCCATCAGTAATTGTTTTTGCTCCTTTTCATCAACAGTCGACCTGATCCTCTACAAAGCGAGTTTTAATTATTTAAGTTATAAATAGATACAAATATTATATATATATATATATATATATATATATATATATGTGTGTGTGTTATTATACTAGCTAAAGCAGTGTCTGTGGTTCTCATATAGAGGAGCCAAGAAAAAAACTCTCTTAATATATTAATAATAATATATTTCTCTTAATATATCAATAATAATATCAGTTGAATATATAATATATAATAATATATATGTGCATTATCCTTTGGTAAAAACAATTTTGTACATCTGCATGTGGCATAACTGTCTAGTAATTTCTAGGTATACTTTTTTAAATAATACTTCGCAAGTTTTCAAAAAAACAAACATAGAAAAAGATGTGCCTCTTATTAAATAATAAGTTACAAATTTGCAAGAATATTTCTTCCATTAGGCCATTTTAAAAGTATTGAATTGTGAGAAAATAAATGGACCTCAATAAATTAAGATTTAAATGGAAGTAAAATAGGCAATGAAAAATTAAGTGCTCAGCATGGAAAAAAAATCACATACAAACCTTCACAGCCATCACTGTACCACTTTTTTTATGAACCATCTTATTCACTGTACCAAAAGCTCCCCTACCGATTTCACCCAAATCAGAGAGATCATCTGCAGTGAAGTCATATGTCTAAAAAAAATTTATTTCTTGACTCGAAGGAAATGTGTTCATTCATAGTATCAATTCATGGAAGGATGCAAGAAATACTCTAAAGAAAATGTTTAAAAAATATGTATCAATAAAGACTTACAACTTCTGGGGATATTTTGAGTTTTCCGGATGTTTGAATACTCCTGGTCACCCATCCTCTTTCCCTAAAAATAAGATGAAAAGTAATTAATTCTTGTCAAACAAATCAACACTGTACGGAAAGTTAAAACCAATAAACAGCATTGCCAATTTATTGGCATAATTTCAGGACATACCTTCAACGATTCATTTTCAATCTTAGATGTTCACAGATTTTTATATAGATTAACATTTTGGTATTTTCTTAAATCAATTATTACTAAAAGCGATAAAAATCTTTAAAATTCTGATCAAGAAAAAACTAAGATTAAGGGCTAAAGAGCTATCAGCCAGAAATATAATTATCATATGATAGTCAGATAGCCATAAAATAAAAAAAGATGAAAATGCAATAAATTATAGCAACTAAGACCAATATGTTTGTTGTATAAAAATCTCACAAAACTCATACATTTACTTAATTCCAATGATTCATTTTGAAGAGTTAAAAAAAATGAGTTAAAACTCACACCGGCGGTTGAACCTCTTTCTTTCTGCTACCACTCCCGAAACTTAATTTCAAGTGACCTCGTCTATCTGTAATGCAAATTAATGTTTTACAGAACATTTAAAAGAGCCAGATTTACAATTGCCTTCGTAAAAAAAAAATTGGCATAGTGTGTTGCAAATTTAAATTTCAATCACACAGTGTTTTTATATGGTATTAAAAACTATTACAAAAAACAATTTTTCTGAATTGAATACTTTCCTTGATTTGTCGAGAAACACAATGGGCAGGCAGTGGTGTGGCATTTACAAGTAATAAAAAACCAATATTCCTATGGATATGTACCATGATGAATTAATGTAGAGCAACTTTGTACTTCTATAAACTAATAGGTTACCAACAAGGAATGAGTGTGGGTGGCGAACACTTCTGAGCTCTACAGCCCTCTACCAACACAGAGAGATCTAGACTATCAGATAACAATCTATCTTAGTGCATGTGAATACCCCAATCCACCTTATGAAGCCAAACCACCCTACCTCTCCAGAAAAATCGATCATTCCCTTAAAATAAAACCTATTTTTGCTTCTACTGAGTGTTTTAAATACAGCTTCTTTCCTTATACCATTGGTGAATGGAACAAACTCCCCAGCTCTATTGTCAACTCCCCCCACTATCACCAGTTTTTTGTACAATATTAAACAATATGTCTCATTCAACCACATTCTCTTGCACAGGCCTGCAGGGCCAACAATATGGTATAAGTAAATAAAATGTGCAGTATTTCACGAATTTCGCGTGCATGCCATACTTTTTTCTCTTACAACAAACACAATGTAATGTAGGTAGTTGTAGCACATTTCAATAGAAGGAAAAAAAGTTCTCCGAAAGGAAATGAAAAATATAAGGAACGAAAAATTCAGATCAAAAGAGAAAAAAATTCTGGTTTATAACACTCTTTTGCAAATATCAAAAATTTTCTAAGCTAGACTAATTGTGCTAATAATTAGATCATAATTTCATTTGAAATTGAAGTAGACATGACATAATCAGAATTTTTCTTACCGAAGTTAGGATTGTCTGAAAAAAAAGAAAAGAATATATATATTAGCAGTATTTAGAACATTGTTACTTAAATTATGTTTTGATACAGGCACTGAATAATAATAAAAACAGTCATATAGAGATAGGCTAAATCAGGAATGATGAATCTTAAAAAAAATAGAGTTGGCAGCAGAATTTCTTAGGAGCAAAGTACCTATACACTTTTGTATACGAAAACCTGTCATAAATAACCTGTTCTACCACTTTTTAACAAGATTTACTGACCTTTCATCTTAGCAGATATGCCGACACAAATTCTGAAGATTTTGTTATTCTCAGACCCCAACATAGTGATCACAGATGGAAAATTTTATGCACCAATACCAATTTTTCTGTAGTCATGGCTATCTGGTACTTGGAATTTGTCAAGCTCTGTTTAAAAAGTACCAGGATGTGTTTCCCCCCCCCCCCCCATTATTATGTCATGAAGGAGTTCAGAACATCATGTTTTATGATGGAACAGCTATAGCAGGGTTTAAGCTACGGTCGCATTTTTCGCAAAATACAAAAGAAAATCGTAGAATGCGAAAGTAGTAGTTGCCACCTTCACAAAAATGCATGCAGGAGGTACGAAACAAGTAGACATCTAACCATCAATTATCAGCATTGCAGCATTTTGCTAAACATTTTCTTCCATTTTCGCTTTTTTGCTAAAGGAATTTTTTTATCTAGCTTAAACCCTGAGCTATAGGTACAATCACATTTTCGTACTTGGCAGCTGTTTTTTTTTTAGATTTCCCCCTACTGCCTAAAGATTTATTTCTTCCTACTGGTAGTGCGCTTGAACAGGAACATCTCTAGCTATAGATTGTTCTGCTTGAAACAGTCTTTTGTTTCCATGGAAGTTTTAAATAGTTTTCTGTTATCATGACAAAATATGGTGATATTTTTCATGACATTTTTCCTTGTCATGAGAGGTCAGAGGACCATCTTTTCACAAGTTGTACCATTTCTTTTCATTACACCACTTATGAAAAAATCATTTTGTTTATATATTTTTTGGAATTACTATTATAGTGAAAATCTTACTCAGTGAAACCCCTAGCATATATAACGATACTCAATGGGCCACAGTAACATATCATTATAAAGGATGTATCGTTGTAGATGGAATATGCTAACACTATGAAGAGTGCATCAGGATTATTTGTAATCTTTTTTGTCTTAGAGAATGTTTTCAAATTTATGCCTTTTGTTAAGTGTTAAATATTTTCTTTAGTGTAATGTCCATAATTAAAAAAAAAATACAAAACAAGACATGCAGAAAGAAATGACCCAAAATTTGTCAATTGGGTATGAAAAATGTGTGGTATGGTTATAACGGAGGAGTAGCTTGTTATATATGTGATTTTCGCTAAGGTTATTGTTATCTGATTTTTCACCATTTTTGTTGCACTATGGTCATTTTCCACATGCGAGGGCTAATCAAACCGGGAGCAGCAGTTTATTGCAATTCTGAATTGATGTGAAACTTTTTTTTCTTTTTTTTTATACTCACCAATGGGTTAGCGCATCAGTGAGACTCCCTGCAGCAGCAACCCTTTTTTCAGAGTGGTCATATAAATACGAATACAATGCCACAACAGGCAAAATGCCCAACGAGGTGGCTGAGAATACATCTCATCAATGTATCTGTTGTATTTCCATGTCTGGAATGTTTCGGACAAGGGCAAATCTGGTATCAAATTCATGACACTTATAGCCTTCTTTTGGTACTTTAGGCAAGTATCTTATCCGCCTAGGCCACCATGGCCCCCCACAACGATTTTTACTGAATAGGCTCAAGTGACCCGGAAAAAAAATAGATCTATTGATGCATAGGACGCATCATTATAAATGTATTTTAACTCTATGACAAGTGTACCAGGACTAAAGAGTAATATTATTACAAAGATGTTAGACATTTAGTCAGTCTTAAGATTTTTTTTTTTTTCGTTCAAACCAACTACAACCATGGGCAATTTACCGCAGAATGAATTATGCGTGTACCTAACAGTTTGAGTGTGTGTCTAGTGTTGGAACTTTAGCGCCGCCATCTATTTTTGAAATTACGAGTGAAGTGTAATGAGTAAGTGTAATTATGAGTGAATATTTGTACCGTTGTAGGCCTATTGCTCTCTGTGACGAGACTTTTCAATTCTTAAGACAGATTTGATCATTTCATTTCACTGTTATATGTGTTAAGAAAACTATTATACCTATTTTACCATAGTTTTATTATTTTTGACCTAGATGACATTCTAAATTTAGTCCAGGAGACATAGTCACTGTCCCCGTTTTTTCTAAAGCATCTTTTGTCTGCAGAGATTATTGTAATAGTAATTTTCTTCCCAGAAAAGAATGTTGCAACAAATGGATGCAAGGGAGCACAACTTTCTCTTTCTCAGTTTGAAGTACACAATATATACATTCATAGGCCTGCTTTTCATAGCTCCCACATCCTATAGCAGGACCTATGGGCTGGGATCTTTGGTCAGTCCCAGCCAGATTTTTCACAGGCTTCTTTTTTAGTCATTTTATGGGGTAAAAAAAAAAAAAATTACCAGAGTCATCCCAGGCTGACGCTCTGTCAGCCCATTTATGAGGGAAATTATATTTTTCTTAGGAACACTTTTCATAGGGCAGATGGAACATGGATGATAAATTATGGACATGGATGCTGCATTTGACCCACTGAGGTTATGCACCACTGGATTGTACTATACATTGCCATCATCAGCTGCAAAGGTGCATTTTTGGAAGCAAATGCTTGATCAATAGTAGGAATGAAGTTGTGATGATAGGCCTAGAATTATTTAGCAAATCATACCAAAGGTCTCAGTGAAACGCCTGGGCTGGCACAGGGCAGCAATTCTTTTCGCTGGTCATAGCCCTTTCCCAGCTTATCTCAAATGCTTTATGGAAATCACTAAGAAGGTACAGCACTAGATTATAATAGCTGCATTCGAACAACACACCTACACTTTAAGGGGGAACAAGTGCAGCAAACGTATGCCAGTAGAGAAGGAATATCACCCGCCATCCTGGTACTATGAAACTATAAAAGCTGATGCATTAAAGCCAATAAAAATTCTTTGGTACAACGGACAGCAGCCCTGATTGTGAATATGGCACCTTTGAGTGCACCATGTTGCTGCGCTTACAACAAAGACAATCCTCTTCACATCAGTATTTGTGAAGAAACCTGCGACTGAGTTAGGATTAACATCATATGCATTATCAAGAACCGTACCTGTTACAGAAATATGAAGTTCGATTATTAAATTATTCATTGATTTATTATTGAATTATTAAATTACTAATTTTTATTAATTTATTATTGACTTATATCTACATATTAATGATTTTTGTTGATTTATTACTGATTTTGTAAGTGATTGGTTTTTAATTTGATAATTTTATTATATTAGGTGGAGCTCACTGGCAATATGCATGATTGCGCCTGGCCATGTATAAAAACTTTTATTATTGATGGTTGGCATTGACATTTTCAAATCCCAATAAATCACTGGGGGCAATCAAGTTCCTACGGGACAATGTGCTGAAATCACCTTGTGTGATAGAGCCTGGATGTCTCTAGGTTTCCTCAGATTGTGACTCAACGATTCCGATATGTACAGTTATTCATGAGAGTATCAAAGATATTTTCTCATTAAAATGAAAACTATACCATAGCTATTTTGTGAATGCTCATGAGAATGAGTTAACACAATTGTATGAGAACAAAGATATTTTGAATCAACGATTGTTTTAGATTTTTCTACACATAGTTCACAATTTAGGGGAGGGAGGAGTGGAAGGCAATATATTGTGAAGCAGCACGCTTTGTTTTCCCTAAAGTTGTTCCCTTAAGTGTGCTTATTTTATGTGGAAATACGTGAAATTTCAAATATAAATGTGGATAAAGATAATTGTTACTGCCGCTGTGTGTAGGTCATGTGAGGTGAGAAATATATAGCAGTGAAAGCATGAAATATTTGTAAAAATGGGCAGTAAAGTGAATTTATAAAATATCGAAGAAAAATGTTCGAAATAAATTATATTCAAATTTTATTTGTCTTTTTTTTTTTTAATCTTTTACCTTGACTGCGAGAGACATTCCTGGATCCGAAATTGTTGTGATCCGTCATTGCCGCCTTCACACAAAAAAAACAAACTCAAATCCAAACAAAACAAAATCGCTCCTCAGCGTAGCTTATGAGACTACGAGGGTGCTTTATTTTCCTAATTTCACCATAACGTATAAATTAAACAAAATCTAAATCGATATCAAAATTATTTTTATTTGATTGCACTGGAAAACAAAAAAATAAGTCATCCTATAAAAAAAAATTGAACAGTAAAAATTTTTAGGGGGATTGAAGATGGTGCGTTCCTCACGCCTTTACCACAAAAAAAAAATCCCGGAAAATTTGTGAAAATGCAAAAAAAGAAATGCTATCATAAAATATGAAATTTTAAATTCACATTATAAAGTTAAAGTAAAATATTCATTTATGAAAGTAGAAAATATTTTCATCGAATTTTCTTGCTGTTTTGATTGATCAAATATGGACACGAATGAATGACGTCACACTCAAAGATTGAAATTTTTCATTCCAACAATCGTGATGAAATATGAATTTTTATTAAGAATCAAACTTGCAAGACATTTTATCCAATTAATACTTCTTCTAATTATAATTGTTGAATGTAATCGTATTTTAGGGGGTTTTGGGATACGACATTTGTGTGACGTCACACAAATAATCAATCGGAAGTTTTTGGTATGAATTACAATAATAAATCTCTATGATCTAGATCTAGAATAAAATTTTGTGATTACTTGCTTTGCAGGTCTCTTTACATACATTCATCCAGTAACTCCATGTGATTTTTTCATTTAGAAATGGCTCAAGATTATACCTTAAGCCTGAAGACCTTTTCATTTCATATACCATTTCTATTTACTCTGCTTTTTTCTTTTTTTTTATTGTGGGTTTTTTTTTGTTTTTTTTTTTACCCCCCTTCCATTATAGACAAGATTGCTGATTTGTGGTATTAAAAAATAGAAAAGGTGTAAATATGATAATCCCTTTCTGCTTCCGACCCTGAGAATTTCACCGTTTGTTTGTTTCTTTTGCATTCCGCTAGAATCATGCCTGGGTCTTTTACTTTTTTTAATTTTTTTACAAAACAGAGGATGGCTCTCAGGCGTAAAGTCTTGTATAATTGATGAAGTAGAGCAAGTTTGCTAAAGTGTGCTTTCCCTGTGAATGCTAAGTTTTGTTGCAGCGAGATTTTTAACGAGAATATTTTTATTTGAACAGGAGCTGTAAGTAAAGGTGAATTCGGCGAAGTGTGCATCCCGAAATTTATTCGCATTTATTCATTTATAGTGAGTATTAGGTCCTAATTCAAGGGTTAATTTTTAAAATTTAATTAGTTGGCCGGTAAATGCCTGTTCTGCGTGAATTGGTTATCGTGTAAATTTTTTTTAAAGCTTAAATATCATTTATTTCTCTTTACCTAACCTGTTTATCAACCAGTGTTACAGGTGCTGTGGCTTCTTTATATGTAGTTTTTATTTAATTGTATAAATTCTCTTTCTCTACTTGTGTATACCACAAAAGTTTTCATTTTCATGAGATATGCTCTATCTTTCCCTTGAATGGCAGTGAATAATTATAATTAGGCGTCATTTATAGGATGGAGGAAGGTGAAGTTTTAAATTTTGCATTGAAATACTCGAGGAAACGGAAAAGTTTGATTCTGGAGATACTCATTCTACATAACACTGTCATGCTTAATTACACAGTCAATAATACTGAAAACTAATTTAAATAATACTGTGTTCCTCTGTATTAGCCGGCATGTCGGAAAACATCAAGGTAGGGCAGCAGGCCGAAAATTCTTGAATATATTTATCATAAAAATCCATTGCATTCGCTGAAAGGTATCAATATGATGGTACAAATAGTACAAATGATGGTGGCGTTAATTACAGCGATCCTTATTAAACTCACTGTAATTAGCCGGACCAGCCTTTTGAGTTGGATATTCGTACAATAACATTGATTTTTCAACTTTTTATTCATATTTTCTCAAGCATGAAAATTAATGTCTCCGTAATGTCTTTTGATATTTAACTGCATAAATTCATGTTTAGGATGTTTTTTGAAATTAATTATAAGCCCGTAAAAGTACATCGAAACATTCCACAGTTTTAATTAAGGAATTTTCGGAAGCTGAAAACAGGTAGATGGATAACTTGAAGTTCGGGGGGGGGCATCAAAATACCTAACGCCCCTTAAAAAAGAGGAAAAAATGTATTCATTTCTACGTTTCTGGATTTGTTTCTTTCACGAGTCGCCATATTGGTTAACTTAGACACAGTTTGTATGTCCCTCAAAGAAAGAAGGGGAAATCACGTGATCCAAAAAGCCTCACTGAAGAAAACCCTGTCAGCGCCGGGTATTATAGCTAGTATGGTAATATAAACACGTAATAACACTTTGAAATAACTCTATGAATATGTACAGTGTATTATGCTAATTTGGTGTACGGCAGAAAACTAAGTGGCGTAGAACTAAGTAATTGAAGCAGAAATGACATAATATACAGTCAAGCCACTGCCAATACAGTTGTATTATAATGTTCTTGTTGTGTGCTGAGGATTATCACCGTAAGGATCGCTGGTTTGAATCCACATAATGAACTTTTTTTTTCTTCTCTTTCATTTGTGCTTTTGATGATTTTTTATTTATTTTCCTTCATAGCAAGCGTGGATCCAGATGGTGGCCATCTTCTCCCAGGAGCTGAATGATGTATAGGAAATTTGTCTGTCCCATAAAATACAGGATTATCCAATGTACCTATACTATCTGTCGTTTCTGTAACAATCCTGGATTCCCTTCCCTCCATTCAAAGCTGACAATATCTGCCTTGGCTTCATTTGCAGCTGAAAATGTCTGTCTTTGCTCAGGTGTTGATCCAAGGGTAGTGATGGGAATGCACGCCCCCTTCCCAAGGTCAGAATAATATGGGAAAATTTGTCTGTCCGGGGAGAATGTATAGAGTTTATACAATTCTCCCGCTCCTCCTGACACATTAATCGGCACCTGCTTCATGGTAGTTTTTTTTACTTATGAATTCAGCTATCAAACATTTTTGAGTTGGCACCAATCCTACACAAACCTGCAAAAATACAGCTTAAAATATATGTGTCACACTTAATGCTGGCATGTAACTATGTTTGCATGTAAGCTATGCACCTAATAAATGCACTTGCAAGGTGCAGCAAGCTATTAACACTGTTTCACCAACTCTGACCAATCACTTTATTGAAATTTACTACCATTAACGCGTTGGGTTAGAAATGAATGTGCCATCTATCGGTGGTCACCTTAAGCTCGTTAGGGAAAATATCTTATCTATATTCTTCTCACTGTTCAAACCTGGGACCTGACAACAATCTTCACAATGGTAGGCGAATATCTTACCGCCCTGCCATTCTGGTGCTATTAGCTATTAACAGCTGTACATCAAATAAATTTACAGTGTACTAATGCTTTAAAAAATATGATAAATAATCAGCTTTCCGTATATCAAATAAATGCATGACTGACTTAGTCGTAAAAAAATGCTACAGTGTGCTGGACGTCACTTCCGTTGCAGCATCCGCCATACACCAAAAGAACTCATGTCACTGTGTACTTACCCTCAGCCTTGAAACAATGCTGTCTTTTGTGTAATATACAACACTACCTTAAGTTAAGGTAGTCTTCATTTAAGCACATCATGCGGCTGTGCATTAAATAAGGAAAGTAAAGTTGTGTCTCATGCATAACGTAGGCTAATATTGCTGCTTGCCTAGATTGTAATACTAGGGTTTGGTTCCTGGTGGAGACAGCAAACTTTTCTTACTGAGTTCATCTCAACGTAATATCTTTCTTTGTATTCTGAGCTGAGAAAAATCTCTTTGGCAATTGTGTGATTTCAATTTGCTTAGTTATTTTGTTTTATGCTTTCATATACTGTAATAGGGTTCTTTAACTGCTGCAGGATCTTGACAGCAGTCATACCAGTTGGAGATATTTTGGATGACTTATTACCGAATAGCTTCACAAATTTGGGAGGGCTTGTATCTTCCTCAGGAAACTTTATTAGTTCTTCAGAAGGCATGCCACGTAGTTTGAAAACATTTGGTTTATGGCAGGGCCATATAATAAGGGCTGTCTTGGGATATGCCAGAGTCTGTACTAGCTAACATCGTCCTGACAGAACCGGTTAATTGCTGTTGGCTTCCCTGGTATTTGAAGGTCACACTTTTAAGTATTGGAGCAATGACTTCACATACCTGATCTGAGACAACGCCGACTGAGCAACTTCAAAGGGATGAGACAGTCTTGTCTAAAATTGAAGGTGGGTACAGTAAAACCTGTCTTCAATAGAATCGCAAGGGATCCAAATTTTTCCGTTCAACAGTTTTCGCTTAATGAAGGTTCAAGTGACGTAATGTGTGTGAAATTATGCAATGTTTTATTATGTATGTGAAATAATTATTAATGTGTGTGAAATTATGCGATCTTGTAGTATCAGATATGTAATTGAAATAAAATAAAAATAAAGTAAATATTTAGAGACAAAATAATGTATATTTATTTTATAATTAGTAAATGTTTATATAGGTTCTCAAAACATATGTATAAAATTGCTAACTTTACCCCATACTGTTCTGAATTTACACCATTTATGTTCTTTTTAACTTTCTCTAAAATTTTTGATAAGGGTCAATAGGTCGTTTCAGGTTCAATTTGTACATTGTTGTCTACGTTTATGTACTCAGTATGGAGGCTGTGATTAGGTTTTTTTAGGGGATCGGGGTTATGCAAAGTTTTGTCCCAACCATTGTAAAATTCATTTATTTTCTAGTGATTTTTTTCTTCCTCACCTTAAAGTTGGTGTCCCAGAGACTGTTACCCGCACCCCCGCCTGTGATTTTGGCCTAACTCGGCACTGCGCTCACAAAGCACCTTACATATAATTTTGTAAGTCACATATCATTCTGAAATCCAGCCCGTATATTGATTTCTCTCATGGAAAAGCCTACTTATCTGAAAAATTTTGTTATTTCAGAAGGCAACTGCTTTATTACCTATGGCAGGGGTTTTCAAACTGTGCGTCATGGATGGCGGCTCTAACAAATATTTTTTTAGATTTTTTGTTAAACTGCTCTGTGGAGCTGCGGGTAAGTGTTGATTAGGGAAAGAAGAACTGCAGGTGGAAAAAGTTTGAGAACTCCCTGACCTATATCCGATCGAAACTACAGCATCAAGTATGGAAACAGTTTTTGATAATCTATAGATGTTGAACTCGCATTGGCAAGCAGAGATTGCTCAAAAAATTTTGTTAGAGCACTTTAACATTTTGTATGATCCTATGGTCTATTGGTCATTGAACATTGTGCTTGTATGAAATTTTCAGTTAAAAGAGGACCCCAAAGCACAATATGCCGAAATCTGTGATGTACGCTGTAGAACAATCAGTGCAACTGCAGAACAATCTGGAAAATTTTTAAGAAAAATATAGAAAACATTATTGTGGAAAATTTTATTGCAGAACATTTCCGATCAGCCGAGTACTCGTTGCAGAACAAATGCAAAACATTCTGCTTTCTCGAAAGAGGATATATTCCCCCCCCCCCCCCCAAGGTTCCATTTAATCCAGGTTTTTTAATATATATTTTAGCATTGAAATCAATTTTTTTCTGTTGAAGACAGGTTTCAGCTTGAAACAGTTTCCATTAAAAACAGATTGTACTGTATGAAAAAAAGTAGTCCATTCCGTGACCTTATGAAAACCAACCAATATATTAAACTGTCTTAATCCTATAGAGTAATATTGTGTAAGAAGCAGATGGTTTTGATGTAGCTGTTTGATGGTCCATATTTCAGAGGGAAATGGCTCGTGATGCAAGATCTGTCATTAGAGCTCGCCAGAGGCAAAAACAAAGGGAAAACGTGCATGGTAAAATGTCGTCTGGAAATATTGTTGACGCTCGTCAGATTATCAAGATGAAAATGAAAAAGAAATCTCACCCCATGAAGAACCAGACATTCAATGTAGTCAAGAAGCAATTCACCACACCTTTCGCCCAGAAAGTAAGCCTAAAAAATCTGTATTCCCAGCATGTGTTTTTGTAGAAATTCAGATGTACTCCACATGTTCCAGAAAATATGCTTGGATAACTTTTTCCTTTTTTTTTCAGAGAAATGCACAAAACAGATTTTCAGCTCAGAATTTGAGGAGGAATTTGGTGAGTTTGCATTCAAGGGACTGAGTTTTTTTAAAGTATTAAAATTAATTTTAGTTTATTCAATTTTATATCTTTGTTTCCATTATGGTTAGCCTACTTCTTTCAGTCAAAGCTGTTTTCATCGGTTTTCCCATGTCTTCGAGACGCGAATGCGGGTCGGTCTTCCACTTAAAAAAGTTTTTCCTCAGAGACAGACCTACAACATGATACTGACATAACATGAAAAAATGCAAGCATTTCCATCTTTACTTCGGAAAATGGCAGCATGAACACGAAACAAGCGTAACTTTACAACATAGATATGTTAAGGCCACGCATTCCGGCATGTGCAGATTCGTTAGAAATTACGAAAAGGAATGTGTACTATGTGCATGTACTGTTAAGTAGTAGTAGTCGTCAAAGCTGTTGTTTATTTTGTTATACAGTGAAACTTGTCTATAATGATATTTCTGTGGTCTGACGGGATTCCTATTTGATAGGAAATAGCTCAAATTGTTTTTAAGATTTTTTTATGTATGGTTACTCCCCAAAGCGGAATATACCAAAATCTGCAACGTACGTCGCAGAACAATTAGCGCTATTGCGGATACAATCGAAGTATTTTTAGAAAAAGTGCAAGGAAACACTATTGTGCAGATTTTTACCGCAGAACATTTCCAGTTAGCCGATTGTTTAGTGCAGAACAATGCAAAACATTCTGCTTTGGGGTGGTTACTAAATTTGAATCTGAGGATAATATAAATTTTTTTGAATCTGTATCGCCATATCTGTCAATACCGAAGGTTGTCACTATGTCCCACGAAAGTGGAAAGATACTTTTTTTTTTGTGGAAAAAATGTTTGTTGCACCTAAAAAAAATTGTTCTGACACCTAGATGTTTTATAATTTGTCAAGTCCTGCTGTCAAATTGAGGCAAGCTACTGTCAAAGAAATCAAAATTTAGAGATAATCATGTTGCTGTTTAACCAGTCATTTGGCTAATTAATTTCTCTTTTTTCCCTTTTTTAAAAGTTTGAAACCATTGGGAAAATATATTTTCCCAATTAAATTTTTCTTATGAATACATTGAAACTTCACACATGTTCTTAAATGTGTTTTTAAATCTACAAGAATAATATGCATAATTGAAGTAGTTACCAATTAGTTTTCAAAAATTCTAACTGCTACTAAACTAGACATGCACCTCGTCCAATTCCTCTGTGGAGCTTCTAATGAATTGGTACATTATGAATTTTATCTGATTTATTATTGATTTCAATATGTGATTTAGGACTTTATATTCGAATTAAGATTTAATATGGAATATATAGGATTATATGCTTGATTTCCGATTGTATACATAGATTTGTGATCTCGCAATTGATTTTATACTTAGATTATGATTTTATACTTAGATTATGATTTTACACTTAGATTATGATTTTATAGTTATGATTGTAATGTATATTTTGTAATGTATGCTTTTTTATGAATAAATTGCCAGAGGTATCCAGTCCGTGTGGACAATGAGCCGATATTGCCATATGGCGATGTGGCTAGGATATCTTTTGGTTTGACGGTACATGTTGGAATGTGTGTGTGTGTGTATAGTGAACCTTCCATGAAGTTTGTTTCTGTGTAATGTTTGTTATGTGTATTGCTGCCATCAATTTTTCTAACTATTCATGAAGTGTAATGATTGAATGGTATACCATTGTAGGCCTGTTGCTCTCTGTGACGAGACTTTTTAACGGGGAGATTAGGTCACATTTTTACCTCGAAGTTAACCACAAAGGCCAGTATCGTCCGTAGTACAGTGAAACTTCAAACAGACACTAAGACAAAAACTGTCTTGAGCAGGGTTGGTAAAAAAAACCGGGTTTTTTGGTTTAAACCGCGTTTTTTTGGTTTAAACCGGTTTTTTTGTTTTAAATAGTATTAACATTAAAAACAATGAAATTTCTTAAAAATCATTCAAACTTCTAATAATTAACTAAAATAAAATGTTTATTAATATAATTAACATTATTCCCATGCTAATTAATCAATAAATATTTATTACATTTTAACAAAAACCAACTTTTGCAGTTTAATTATTTTTTGCTTAACTCAATGGATTACTGTCTCTTTGAAAATTCTTTTAATGTTATTAATAATCATATAATATATAAAGGTTTTTTTCTCCAGTTACTTTCAGTACAATTAATTAGGAAGCTATTTTGCAAAAAGTAATAAAAATTAGGTGAATATAATGTATTTAATGAAGCATAAATAATGCAGATTAATTAGCAATGATTTACGATATACAGGGTGATTATAACTAAGGTTCTGATTTCAACACACTGTAAAAAAGGGACAATTGTCAGAATGACTTGAAAATTGACATGAATATTTCTGAAAAAATTCAATTTTATTTGATAAAGGGGAAAAAATACTTGAAAATGTAAAATTAATGACATCATTCAACATGTGGGAAATTTGCTCGCAGAATGGAAACGATAGCCAGTCATGGCAGAATACCTTAATTATAGCATTTCACGATTTCATAATTCATGGAAACATCACAAAAAACGAAGTAATTGAACAAATAACTTCAACTTACTTAAGAAATGTTAAATATGTTGTCCACCGCCTGTTCTGGCTATGAGGTTGAAAGCACAAAAGTTCTTGTTCAACAACAGAATCGGAGTATGCCATGGTCATAATGTGGATGTGCTTGCAATTCAGCTTTATTAAACCAAGCGTTTTTCCCCGTTAATATTCCTGAGGAACTTCTAACATATAGGGAATTTTCTGGAGATTGCAATTCACCAAAGTTTGCAATCTGACCACTGTTTATAACATTTTGAGGTACCCCACAGCCAGAAGTTGCAAGGGTTAAGGCGAATCCTGTCAAAATGGGTCTTCAGCAGCCGCTTTGCTGGTATTGCAATGTGCATCTTGATAGAAGTTCTATCAACACACTGATGCTGTGGAAGTGCCGAAATGATGTGGTTGCACAAAATAGATTATACTGCTGGCCAAGTACAGCATCATCTACTTGCACATTTTACACTTTTTTCTTTTGCGAAAGAAACTTCCATTGCTTCAGGAGTATCCATGGAAATTTTCAAGTCATTCCGATCAGTACTTATTGTATAGTTTTGGAATCAAAACTTATTATAATCACCCTGTATATAGCTGATTATTTTTCATAAATCTGGTACTACCATACAGTAGAACTTTGATTAACTGGGCCTAACAGTGAAAGTATATAAAAAAAACAACTATTGAATATTAAGACTGGGAGATATACAGTAGGAGATGTGTTACTTCTTATGGGAAAGAAAATGAAAATTTATGTGAGGTAATGTAACTACTAGTACACTAGTCTTTGTCCTTTAAGGACAGTTGGTGTCTTTATTGGATTATAGGACCACCTGCCTCTAGCATGATGGCGTCACTACTGTAGCTGCTTCTTTGTGAAGGGAAAAAGAAACCCTGTGAGATAATATACCACTACATTTAGATTTGTGTTGCAATCCTTATTCATGAATTTGCTACAGATAGAGCATCAGAACGTAGCCAAAGGTTAGAAAATGTTGTAAGAATGAAAAATGTTGGCTTTTGTTTATAACTTTAAATAACTAAGATACTTCATATGAAAAATATATATATATTCTGGCCACTTTTATGAGACTTTTTGAAAAAAACCACATAAAATCTTGTCATTTAAAGATATATCATCAGAATGTACCCCAAGGATATAAAATGTGGTAAAAATGAAACATTTTGGCTAATAATGAACCAATATGATATTTTGCAAGGAAAAAAATTATATTGGTTCATTATTAGCCAAAAAAAAACCACTTGGTTTAAACCAAACAACCCTGGCTCTTGAGTAAAATGAAAATATACTCGCATTAATGATTGATGTTTTGATGTGGACCTCTTGAAGACAGAAACCTATCTAAAGCAAAATATTATTTTGGTCTTGACATTCCGCTTCATCCAGCTTCTGCTATAATTATAGTCTAACACGTGTAGGAATATTTTATATCCGTATCATTCCTTCAACTGATGCGTAGACAATTTGCTCATCCTTTGTTTTGCAAATGTACCATGAAGTGGTTTTTAGTAACATTTATGATTAATCGCTGTGCTTGGGAAGTGTGTCTTTGCCTCTGCCATCTTTATTTTCATCTGTACAAAAATTTCATTCTCTGCTGGTAATTTCCTCATCCACTAAACAGAATCATCGCTGATGAAACAGACTTGGATTAATAGAGTTCCATATAAATGAGGTTGTTATATATTGAGTGTGTGTGTTATTCGCCTTCATCTTGCATTATTTAAATTTTCTGCCATAGATTAAAAAATTTTCATTTCAAAAACTTCACAAAAATCTTTTCTTTTTATTAGGGAATGAATCAGGGAATTGCAGATTCAAAAAAAGTCATTGTGGGGAAGTCGGGAATTCTGAAAGTAACATCGAGGCCAAAGACTGTGGACAGTCATCAAGTTAGTGCAAAAAACTAAAATTCTTTCATATATATGTCATAGCTGTCAAGTCTCCAAGATTTCTATTCCATCTCCCAGGCTGACTCCCAAAAATATATCTTCCCGAATTTTGACCATGATTGTAAAATGTAAAAGATTCCTACTTTTTTGAGTGGAAAAATTATTCCCAAAGAATTTACCCGGAGAAAAAGACTGTTTCTTTCGTTTTTAATCCCTAAATTGATGTCACAAGCATGATGTAAATTGCTGCCATTGTATCAAATCACAATATATATATATTATTTTTAGTTAGGGAAAAGACAAAATTCACCAGATAGCCAGCATCAAATAAGGCCTTTAGACATTTGAAATTGGAGATGACGTATGTATGCTTTGACCATATATCCTGTTTCGAGTGATTTTTTTGTTGGTGTAATTTGATTTGCGACTTGGGTATTAATCTGTGATGGCTTGCGCGATATCATGCTTTTGTGAAAGGGAAAAATTCCTACAGTTATACATTATAGTAGGATGAAAACTTCTTATATACATTGCTTTCCAAAAATCCCTTTTATATTTATTTTTGAACGAAATTTAAATCTGCAGGAAAATCTCTCTAGTTCTCGTTCTTTAAACTTGGCAGCTATGATATATTTGCAGTAGTTATATGAAAAGTTAGGTTCTTTTCTAGACCAAAATAAGGACATTGTGTGAAACTATGCCCATATTTCCTTTTGAAGAAGACAAGACGACACAGTGCTTAATTTACTAATTTTTCATAAAGTTAAAATGTTATGCCTGATCCCGTTTTTCTTCAGACTCTTTCAATAAAAAATTTTCTCTCAGCCTTTTCAATAACTAACAAGTTTACCTTGCCACAAATGTAAAAGTAAAAAAAAAAAACTTCATAAAAGAAAAAAAAAGAAGTCAATTATATATATAACTTTTTTAATTGAAAAAACCAGCGTGTTGCTTGCAATGTGAAAATCTTGTGATTATGGAAAATCCATAAATTAGTACCACACCACTTCATTTCTAAATGTAAATTCTGTGATCAATTACTTAATAAATACCATTAGAAAATGAAAAACATTGACAAGAGACTTGGTTATATGATGTTTCAAGGGCATTGCAAAAAAGCTGTGGTCTTATCAGAATCTGCAGCTTTTCTGAAATGGTTCTACAGAGATTGGAATCCCACCCCCCTTCCTGTCACAGCATTGCATAAGCCATTATCATTGAACTCATCTATTAATATTAGGATAATTAGCTTTCAAACTTTCATCTCTGTATCTGCAAAAAGCCATATCTTTGCGAAAGACCAAGAATTCTTTGATGTTTAAATTTGTTTTCACATTTAAGAAGGTTCATGTTTCAAGAGGGGGGGGGGGGTTCAAATAATATGCTCTCCGAAAGAGGTGAAATGCATTTATTATATTTACTTCATTTTTTGAATGTTTACATTGGATGAACGCAGGTGTTGGGGAGATATGATTGAAGTTTTCAAAATTTTCAAAGGGATAGATATGATGGACCATGAATTATTAGTACACTGTCAATTTACTGCTTTTACAAGGGGACACCAGTATCAATTGGTAAGGAACAATTGTAGGTTATGGTGTTGCAGGGAATTTCTCTATTCACTCTAATAGCGTTGGTAGTAAATTCTAACACAATTGGCACATTTGAAAAGAAATAAGATAAACATGTTTGGGTAAATCGAGAAGCTGCTTAGAATAAGGCAACCATAAATATTCTTTATGGGCATTGTATAATTTTTTATCACGTATATATATTGTTTGTAATTGCATTTTTAATTGGGTTGCTGTATTTTTGAAATATATCGCATCCATATTTGTTATGGGCATCTTTTTCTCAGCCACCTCGTTGAGCATTTTGCCTGTTGTGGTATTGTTTTTGTATTTGTATAAATTGAGATATAAAAATAAAATGCTATAGAGGTTCTACTGTAGTTTTTGAATATTTTCAAAAAAGGAAATTGAGCCTTACGATGATTCAGTCAAAATGTCAAATTGTTTACATGTACTCAATGTCGATAATTTTTAGAAATTAAAATATATGTCTTTTGTGATATTTTTTTAAGATCATAATCCAATAATTATTTTTGTGAAATTAGAAGGATCACAGCATTCATAAATTTTGTGTTTCTCAGTCATTCTATACTTGTTCAGTTCTGTATTTTTAAATTCTAAGAATTCTGTGAAATATGTATCTAGAAATTTTTAAGTTACATGTTTATGAAAAATTATAAATGAAGCTTTTGTTTTTTAGCTAAATACCGCTGGGAAGTGCATTGTGTCAGGCAAGAGTGGCATCACTGTTACCATGAAAAACAAACCATCTACAGCTGTAAATGTTAGTTTTTTTTAAATATATAATTATATTTCCCTTTATATTTGTTCATTTATACTGAATATGGCTTTGAAATTTATTAAAAAACAATAGGGTAAGCTTTTAAGAGCTATTTTAATATAAGCCTGCATATCCTTTCATATGAGTCAGTCTGAATTATGTTTGATAAATTAATGTATTGAAATTGAAGTGTGTGTGTGTATATATATAACTTTTTTAAAATTAACATGTTCTCTATTGTGTAAGCACCTGTACATAAGTCAAAGCAATGGATGATTAGAGATGCTGTTCTCCCAGCCCAGCGCGAATAAAACTCCACTTACCTAGCCTAAGGACCAGGGCATAATCAAATCTGAAGCAACGTTACAGAAAAGTTTTTATCGAAGGCTTGTATTTTTCTGATGCCATGATTGTCTAAGAATTTTGGAAGAAATACAACATAAAAGATGTTATTTTCAATGTTGCCACTGCTTGACTTACGTTATGTTGCAGTTTATATTGATCATTTTGTAAAATTAAATACAATATGTATGTATTATTCACTTTTAAAAGATTTTATTTCAATTTTCATCTCAAGCCGGTAGTGAAATCACATTACTGTACATCTGTACCGAGAGTTCTGTTCGTCGCAGCCCGGAAAAGGGCTGTGACGGTTAATCGAAGTTTCACTGTAATTTCTTTTTCTTGAGCTTAGTTCTTTATTTTTATTTTAGCGTGTTAGGTTTAATGAGCGCATGGAGGAGGATGATCTTGAGAGAATGACAATACAAGATTTTCCAGAAATGAAAGCATTGAAGACACCTCCCCAACATATATTCAGTTCAAGGGTATATTGTTCAGTTCATTTTTTGTTCTTATAGGATTTATGATTTACAGTGAAACCTTTGATGTAACAATGAAGTGTTAATTCGCAGGAAAAATTTTAATTAATTAGTTTCAGTTCTTTTATCCTGTAAACTAGTTTATGGAACAACACACAAAAAGTGGCTTCAGGGCAATGTCATTAGTATTTTGAAAGGGTAGATAGTGCTAAATACCAATGCTATTTGACACCTTTGAAAAAGCAAACTAGTGAAGAGTTTGATTATATAATGGTGATTTTGAGCAAAATATAAAAAAATCATTGTAGCAGTTTCGAAATCTTCTCAAAATATATTGTTAAACTAATAGAAGAAATTTAAAAATTTGTTAAGTAAGAGGTGTTTAACGTGAACATTTTATGCAAATTTTCATTGTGAGCCAGACTTGATTAATTGTATGGTAATGAATCTACAATTTGTGGTTTTATCATATTGTATCTATTTCATCTAAATATACCAGCACATTGATCATTTTTGAATGAAAATTTCAATTTTTAGTTTAAGTCAGGCGAATATTGGGCAAATGTAGTAAACATGAGTTTTTGAGTTAATAAGTCTATAGTTTTTACTACGAGACATGGCCAGTTATTTATATCTGTTTATTACTTTTGTAAGATCATTGATTTTATGTTTGTAGTTAATACATTTGTTTTATTCACAGACTTCCCCATCATCAACTTCATTGTTTAGTCGCCTTCATAGTGGGCCAGAAAGGACAATGGTTGCAGATACTGTCTCAGTTGCTTCAGCTTCCAGTAGTCAGTCAAGCTGGAGAGTTATTGTTACAAATTTAGACCCCACTGTCTCTGAACAAGACATATTTGTAAGTTTTCCCTAATTTTTGTACAGAAAGATAATTTGAGCTTCCTTGATTAGATGGTGTGTAAAACACTAGCGAATACCATAAAATACAATAAGAATTTGTTTCAGATAAAGCCCACGATAATAGGAAAAATTATCATTACAGCAGATTTAATCTTATAAGTGAATTTACATTTGTACCATCAGGATGTAAATTTTAGTGCAGTTGTTATTTACATTTGTATTATGAATATATTTTTTTAATTAATTGGTGCCAATATCAGTGTTTGGATAGGATGCCAGTCTGAAGTTATTTCTTGAAGTTTACTCATTCGATTGTAAACTGATTCTCAAAAACTGTTTTTTTTCATAGACACGCCTTTTTTATTTTCAAAATGATTAAGCCAACAAAAATTCTGTTTTAATCTCTTTGTTCAATTTCATGGCTTTCATGTGCTTCATTGATGGTGCATCATAAGTCGCTCAGAATAGTCAAGTTCTTGTATCAGCCATACTTGTAATATCAGATTTTTACTGCATATGATCTGAATAATAACAAAGGGGAGGTGAAGTATTATAAGCGTACTAAAAAAAGCATGCTGAAGAAATGTAATACATAAATCACGCACATAGACAAACACTTTGTGACCTCAAAGGACTGAAGTCCTTCCATCTGGCCTAAAGGATATATTTATTAAATATTGTTTGGCAACAGCGTTATTATATTTTTGAACTAATAACATCAATATTTTTCTTTTGCCACTTGAAATCTCTTGAGTTTCTGCTCGAATGATATTCACTTCTGTATTTCCAGGAGCTATTCAGTAGCGTTGGAAGTGTGAAAAGTGCTGGCTTAGTGCGTCCTGGGTTTGCAGTTGTTGAATATTTTTCAAAAGTGGAAGCACTTCTAGCTTGTGAAGAATATCACAATCGTCTTCTCGATGGTAAGATTCAAAAAATGCTTACACTATCAAATGGTTCATCAACTACTAAACCATACATCTTGTATAAACACCATGTAAACTATTGGAATATTGATGATTACTGAATATTACTGTATTATGCAAGTAATGTCTAGAATTTACACCACATGCTTACACAAGGTTTTCCACTTACTAATGACACTGGTGGCAAAAAACAATATTACATCAAATAATTATTCTGATATACTTTGAGCGGTCATGTTATTTAGCGATAATCCATAATGATATTATTGGGGTCGGCTTTTATTGATTGGATTTTTACTCCCACCATAAAGATCACTAAAATGTATATGGAGGATTTTTTTTCACATTTTTAGGCAAAATTTTTTTGCAATTTTACTTTTTTCTGTCTGAATACAGTATTGCATGTTTTTTTAATATTTTTCGATGTTTCTACAATGGAATACAAGCACATAAGCCAAAACAGGTAAAATCGCCTGACAAGGTTGTTAAAATGAGACATTTGGGTGTCGTCATGGAAAGGTCACAAAGTCTAAGTCGAAAAATGAAAAAGGGTCATGGAGAAGTCATGAAATAAGAAAAGTTGTCACACGTTCTTTTTTTACAAATCTATTTTTGGATTTTTCCAAACAAATTTTGTTCTTGGATTTTATCCAAAAGAATCATGGTTCATTTTCAGACTTCCCGTCATGAATGCGAGTCTGTTTTCAGTTCAAAATTAAATCACCACAGCAAGCAGCCGAAACAATCAAGGTTTCTATTGTCGATTGTCATTGTGCCAAATCTAGACAAATATATTTTATTTTTCAAGCCAAAGAGCTATTTTTTTTTTATCAAATCTGCGTTAAATTCTCAGTCTCCAAATAAGTCACGGAAAAATCACAAAATTTTTCTTTGGGTATGTGGTAGACCCCTGTGATTAAAAAAAGGCTGTCATTTTTATGTACAGCGAAACTTGAAGTAATTTTTTATTATAAACTTGTAGTTCGTTCCCCCTTTGGATTTGCCAGAGTCGACCTTTATTATACATGATGCTGACCCAGCTTCTGAGTGTAGAGAAATCACCTTCTTTACCACGCTTGGTGATGAAGAAGGTGAAGGTCCTTAATGGAAAAAAAATTTCAGTATGGAGTGGTACAACAAAAAATTTTGGATAACCTTCGATAAACAGGCATCTATCATATCAACCAATTTTTTTGCTTAAACTCTTATATTCTTGTTGAATTTATTCTCGTATCACGTTCCCCCGTAACAGCCGGTATGCCATTAAAAAAATTGGGGGGACACAGATTTCTTTTAATGTTGGGGGTTCTGGTCCATCCTGGGTGAAGCATGGTTCAATGAGAATTATGTAATACATTATGAGAATACCAATATCAATCTATATTAAATACTTAATACAGTGAATCTGTTTTCACTGTAGTAGAGATATGTTTTGTCCAGGAATTTAAAAATGAAAATTAAGCAGTTATTGCTTTTACCTAATCATTGCCATCGTAATACAAAATAGAGATAATGTGTTTTGTACTTTTTTTAAAAAAATCTTTCTGAGCTTTGTGAAAATTTTGCGTCTCTTTTGTATTATAACATCATATTCTGCAGTGTAATTCAACTTTTTGCCTACTGATTGAAATAATGTGATCAAAGTATACCAACATATTTTGCAATCTATTATTTTACCCATTTGGTTCACCTAATATAAGGAACAAGTATGTTTAGTATCAGACATTTGTAATTTTCAAGATTGCAGATGTAAAATTCAAACTATACCAATAGCATTCGTAAAGCACAAAAGAATTTAATTTTAAAATGAATAGGACAAACAAGGTTCAAATTTCCCAATTAAATCTATTCTTAGTGTACAAGAATTTTCCACGATCAAGGACTCAAATTTCCCTGCAGGCTGGTCACCCTCTGTATCCAGGCATGCCGGTTGATGCGAGGGAATATAGTATATTAAAAAAATGCATTCTATATGAAAAATTTTTGTAACAAAGTGACTACTTTGTCTTATGAAAACTAGATGTCTACTATATTGAAATCTAAAAAAATTTGCCATATCTTAACCTTAAAAATATTTTTAGGTCAACCAATGCAATGTACAATTGAAGGAGAATCTCAAAACAGTCGTCCTCCAATAACCATGAGGTAAGATTTTTATAGTCTTTTTGTAATCTGGTTTTTAATCAAAATATAAATTATCTAAGATGCATATGAAGTGTGGAACTTGACTCTCAGCCTTCATTGTTGGATGCTGTGTGTTCATCATCATGGGCTTGCATTGCAAGGGCATGGGTTCCAATTCCTACTGCCAGCATAGTGGTAGTCTGCTGAAGTTTGTTTTGTCTGTGGTTTTTCAACTTCAGGGTGCAAATATGAGCTTGTTTCCCATTCAAAATCTGCCTGAGAATGGATGTACCTTCAACACAACACTTATATATAATCAAATTTTGGGCATATGCAATTTCATTTTTATATTTCATATAAAGGGTGCATAGGTAACAGGGCATGTATTTTACTGGCGAACTCACCGTTGGTCCTAGAAGCATACTTCCAATTAGAAAATGTACCCAAATAGGTACATGAGTATGTCAATTCATGTTGCAAGAAGTTGTATAGATATGGGAATAAAAATGTCAACTTTTTTTATGAATACCCTGTACTCAAGAACTGAATTACAAAGTTGTCCTGATGCCAACAAAGAAATTCTCCCATTTTTAAGTTCAATATTTGCTGAGATACTAGAATTGGGGAAGAACAGCATTAAATGCGGGTAAAATGGTTCATCAGTATTTAGCATTGTTCTTCCCTAATTTGCCTCCAATTTTTAAATTCAAATATCAGAATATTGCACTTGAAAACATTTTTTTTTTTTTTGGCATCAGGATAGACAGGCGTAACAACTTCGTAATTTGGTTCTTGAGCACTGAGTTTTCCTTGTAACAAGTTAACATTTTTATTTCAATAACTATACAAAACCCCTTGCAACATAAATTACATACTTGGGTACTTTTTCTAATTTGACGAATGTGCCCTGTATGTTCAATTTCAATACACAGTAGACTTCATAATCTAGCGCAGTGATTCCCAAAGTGGACAAATGCCCCCTGGGGGCAGTGGAATGTTCCGGAGGGGCAGTAGAAGCTACGAGTATAACATAGGATCCTATGGGCTAGATTGAGTTGGGGGCGCTGGGAGAAAAAATTGCTGAAGAATGGGTCGATGGGACAAAAAAGGTTGAGAAACTAGGATCTGGCACATTATCAGACCAGGGTGTCATATTGTCAAAATTGCTGGAAGTCAAATAAAAACCCATTTAAATAATACAAACTTCTGTGCAGACATACAGTGACATGTTTTTTCTTCTATGCTCGAAGAAAACCTGCCTAAAAACACAATCTCCAGATTAATGCAAGGCATTATCGAGAATCTACTGTATATTTTCAGTTCTAATATTGACAGCTTGCAGTGCCACTAGAGCACGAAACATGAGTGAGTGGCATCATAAATGAGCTAGAGCCATGCATGTACACACACACCACATTCTGGCAGAATAGGTCTTTTGCAACCATGTACAAACTGATATCTTGCTGTAAACTCCAATAATCAATCTGCATTGTAACATGTGATACTTCAACCCAGAATGTATGGTTTAAGGAAATGTGTTATTCATTTCAGTTTTTAATAACATGGTGGTATGTTTTTCAGGTTAGGTGGGAAAACCTCTTTGGTCACTACACCTCATTTCGGACGTCAAACTGCCTCATCGATTTTTTCTGAATCCCCTCGGAATATGGCCTCAATATCATCAAAGGGAGTGGAATTCACAGTGAAAGTCCCATAATCAAGACGAACCATCACTGCTACATCCTTGTTTAAAAGAAAAAAAGCAGTGGCAAAGTTTTTTTTTAAGCCATAAATGTTGTCTCGTTTGTTTAGTTTTAACGCAATAAAATGTGCGGTGTATTGCATTGATCATTATACATGTTTCATTTTTCCTTATCAATATATAAAGGTCATTCTTTTTTGCTATTGTTTAATAAATCGTACTGTTAATTATTCGAATTGTTGCATCTTATGGGAAGGGGAAAGAAAACACCCACATAGATTTTTTTTCTTTTTGTCTGTATGCCTCTTGTATTAAGGTCATGTTATTTTTGTTGATTATATATACACATGAATTGTATAAATGCCATGATAATGAAGTGTATCTGAATTCCTTACAAATTTCATGTGAAATCTTTTTCCATTGTAACATTGTCTGATTTTTTTATGAAATTGAATTTTTTGCAAAATTTGCTCTGGAATATGTTTTTGTCAAGACTAACTTGACAAAAACACATTCCAGAGTGAATAAAATGTATCCATGCCATAGAAAAGACTTATTATGATACGTTAAAATCAGATGATAGATAACACACCAGGGGTGGTAAATCTGCTACAATGCCCTATATCTGTTACATTTTGCTATAAAAATGCCAAAATTCTTCAATTCTGTGCCATCTTGTGCCAAAAACAAAAATTTCCCTTAAACTATGAAGTAGTGTCACAATGGAAGCTGACTTTTCGATAACATCATTTGTCCTCAGTTTTATTTCTTGGGGCCCCTCCCCAGGATTCGGCGCCCAAGCTTCCGAAAATATATAAAATGGGCGTCAAACTATGCAAATTGCTGCTCATCTGCAGTACAACGAAAAAAATAACCTTCAATTGCAGTTTTCAGCTATTTTTTTTACAAAACAAGTTTGCTCCTTTGATTTATGTGTTCCTTATGTTAATTATTTTTTAAATTGCATCAATTTTCCCTGACTGGCTGTACTTGACAAAACATTCATGTATGCTTTAACAGAATGGAAAAGGTTGCAAAAGAACGTATTATCGCACTGGAAAACAGCAGTGGTGAATCCATCTTCATCAGGAGTTGCGATGCAAAAGCCATCGAACACCACTGAATTCAGCCACCCTGAATTTACGCAAGACCCATAAATTCAAGGTATCTACGATCATGCAAAAGTGACGAAATCCCAGAAATAAGTAACAAAAAGAGAAAAACGTCAGGAAATAAGTGAAAACAGGTATGCTCGAATTGTGGTGTGAACAGGTGTATTGAATTTTTTGTGAAAGAATCATTCTATTAAATTTCTAATAGTTTAATCATTATTCTATAGTTTTTATTTCTATTATTTGTTAAAAATAATTTAAGTCTATAGTTTTAATCATCCTATTAATTTTTTCAGAATATCTAATAAATATTTTAAGAATGACCCAGCAAAAGAAGTTATCTCAAAGTATGTTGAATCAAACAGGTAATGATCAAGAGCAAACTCAAAGAAACACTTATTTTAAATATGAAATGGGTAAATTTTGTGTGGTTAAAAGAAGCAAGATCAAATGTTCAAAAATGCTTGAAACTGAAGAGTACAAAAACATAATTTGCAACAGTGGCAAAAACGAGAAAAATAATTATTTTTCTAATTGTTTCAAGTCTCTCTAGTGATTTTTTTTTAAATTAATGATTATCAAGTCTGCAAGCTAAATCTGAAACACTAATTTTCTAATTATTTTCGAAACCTGAAATACCGTGTTAACCTCTCATTTGTTGATATTGTAAAGAATGTAAAAATATATACAGTCGAATCCTGTTTTAACGCATACCGTTATAGCGAAAATCTCGTTTTAACGAGCACTTTTCTAATTTCCCCCTGATAAGTTTGCATACGAACAATACAAATACCTGTAATTCCTTTTTAACCAAATTTTGCTATATCGAAGTGATTTCTCCGGTCTCCTGGAGTTCGTTGTAACGGGATTCGACTAAATCGAGGTCTCCCAAATTTTTTTTGATTTAAAAATTTTTTTCTAGAGGAAATCTCTATGTATTTGGTGCCTGGGGAAGGGTACCCCTTCTGAGCTGAGATAACACTGTATTTTAAAGTAAAAAGTAATCCTGTGTACGCTACTGCATGTATATAAAACTATGCATTTTCTTTACTGCCAAAATTTTGAAGTGCTACAGTACTGATAAAATGCTGCTACAAAAATCAAATTTTCATTTTCCACCCCTAAACACACAACAGTTGTCAAGTTGATGCTTTCAGACTATTTTTCTGTGAGTCGCTATCATTTCTTTAATTTTTGAAATTTTCTGTACATGTGCTGCCATTTTCAGTTGAGACAAAATTGCACCGCAGCATCCTTATGATTCTCTGTGTATTGCCACACACTGGCTGACGCATCATGGTGAGCATCCAAAGCATGGTTAAAGGGATTTAAAAAATGTAACTTGATTTTGGGAGCTTTTTTGTGAGATAAAAAAAAAAATACTAATTGACAGCAATAACTTTGCTTGTGTTTTTTTTTTGTTTCTAATCCTGCGTCTCAAAAGTGCTCCGTTGGATAGCGAAAAAAGAGGAATAGCAGGAGCGTTGGAAGTGTTTTGAACCCTTTATTTTCATGTAGGAAATTTTGATTTTTTTAAATCAATTCTGGGGTACTCGGACATCCACAGCATTCCCGGCTCTGAGACCATTGTGGAACAGAGTATATTATATTAGTATAGTATAGTATATTCATGATTAATTAGGACCAGAAAACATTGCTAAACAATTTTGGGAATAATGGTTGATTGTTATCTACCAGGGGTGCTAAAAATTCCGACTTCACATCCATGGCTTTATTTATGAACCTATTTGAAGGTAACGGCGGAAACATGGTTGATCCTGTCGGCAGTTCTTGAATCAGTCAATCTGAGCACCGCAGTGCGATCGTGGCTTAGCATCACTACCGATACAGTAGTGTTCGGTAGAAACTTACATAGGCCAAGGCAGAAAATGAAATAACGGAAAGCAGTCTGTAAGGGGTCATTCAAGTATCACGTCATCATCGATGGGGGTTTCCGATTTTTAAGTGTGGGGGGGGGGGTTTGGATAATGCTTACGTCATCGACCACCCTTTATGAAAATATAAGGATGCAGAGGGGCAGAGCTGATGACGAAATTTTGCTGACAAGAGGGGGAGGGGGTCAAAAATGGCTAAAAAATTTTCTTACGTAATACTTGAACGGCCCCTAAATCAAACATGGCTTCCGATTCTACGCGGTGGCACTGTTGCTGATGAAATATCAGAATTTCACGTTTTCAATCAGCAATGGTTCCGATTCTGAGAATCTGAAACCAGCGTCCACTTTTCATACCCCCCCTCCCTTTAAGCTGAAGTTTTTCCGGTATCAAAGGTTGTGCGGCCGTTTAGAAGGGAGGCGAAAAAGTGTTGGATGGAATGATTTCCTAAGAGACGTCACTTTTCCTGATAGATCGACACCACTATTCGCCCAATAAACCGGCCACAACGATAATTTTTCCCAATTTCTAAAACAAACGCTAAAAAAAAAGGAGCAGAAGGAATTCTGGGAATTTCGACATCTATTGGTGAATGCGTTGTGGGGGAAAAACACCAAAGCACTCATATCAATGAAGAAATATATGCTTCCGAGTAGGGTTATTTATATATATACGAACAGTCCTCCTTTTCGATGTCATTTCAAGCGTCCTCCTACGTTTTGGGAAATTCACCCTTTTGTCCGTTTCATTTTTCCGGAATTATTTTTCTTTTTTTTCTGGGGAATTTTTTCCCTCAACTTTGAAACACGTTGATTCTTCATTGATATTAGTATGGTTGTTTTTTTCCTACAAGCATTGACCAATAGCCACCGAAATTCCAGATTTTTTTCTTTGCTGTTTTTAGCAGTTCTGTTTTAGAGTTGAGAAAAATAATTGTTGTGGCCGGTTTTGTTGATCAGAATAATGACGCCAGCTATTGGGTAAATTGGGATGAATGACGTCATTAAGGGTGCGTGCGCAGACGTCCTCCTTTCTGAGTGTTCGGATCTGGTAACCCTATCAAAGTGGAAAAAAAAAAATTCCCACAAAAGGGCGGGAACCCTTGAAATGACATCAAAAAGGAGGATGGTTGGTAACCCTACCACTGTGCACTGGAGAAACCATTTCTTTTTATAAACGAAAATGAGTGATTTAGTAAACATATTTAGTCGTCTCCTGTTTGTAAACTGGAATGTAATCCAGGGCCAAGTTTCTAAAAAATAACGAAAAATGTTAAGAAATTGTAGCCATGCCATCTGTCAACGACGGGATCAAGGCGCATATACACAAGCGCGCGGGTCATGCAATGAAAGCATTCGAAATAGGTTGTTCAGTAATTTGTACGGTGTTGTGAAAGATTCTTAAGCTGTTTTCGTTGGACCCACCCTGGAATCGGTTTTTTCAACGAAGTGTACCCACGAGCGGATTAGAACTGCTGCAGGTGGTCGTGCGTTGCAAGATCGGTGCGCTAGTGTATACGCGCCATGGCCCCCACATGGGGGGGCTGACAGGGCTCCAGCCCGGGAGTCAGGGGGGCCCGTGGAAAGATCTTTCGATTTTTTTCCCTTTGATATATATATATGCCCCATAGGAAAATAGACAGGACTCTAATATCAATCACATCAATTTGTACTCGTATGGACGGATATCTTGAACTACGTACCTTAGATCTCATTGAAATTTTTTTTAACTATACACATGTACAAGTAAACAAAAAAAAACGAAAAGAAAACCCCGGAAACGAAGAAAAGAACATTGTACAAGGCCGCCCCCCCCGGCTCTCATGGCAGTCGTTCTCCTAGGAAGGAAGAAAAGTGTCCTCAGGGCTATAGCCACTAGAATAATCCTTATCTAGTCGTCGAGCGTGTGTAGGGACCTACAGGGCTACCGCTCGACCCTTGCTGTTCCAGTTCGTAGAAGGCCAGAATGTCTCGATAGAATGGAAATTGGAGTAAACAGACGTCGTATTCCACAGTGAAATTGCCTCTGGGTGCCGATAAAGCACATGAACCCCCCTCCCCCCCCAACATCCTGGAACAGGGGCCCGTAGACTGCGCTCTTCAGCGGACCCCCTCTACAGTGAATTAATATTGTGGAAAAAAGACAAAAAATGAGAAGAATTATCCAGGCCCCACTCTCGTGGGTGGGTTACGATACTGAGACAGCTTTGCTGCAAGCTTTTGTATACAGTGGATCCCGCATTATTTTTTCCTTCTTGGGTCCTGCGACTCTCTGGTGCCAACTTTTATTACTGATACTCATCGAGATTTCTCGTTTAAAGCGTTTTCCCGCAAAAAGTATTGTACGAAATAGCTGTAATGACGTGTGTACTGAATCACGTGATTTCGCTCACGGCCCCTCTAGTAACCCCCTCCCTCTCCCAGTCCGAACAAATCAAGGGGTTTTTTTCCTTGCTTCTGAAAAAAAAAGGCTACATTCCGCATCGGCCTTTTTTATTCGCTGCTGTACTGTCTTGAGGACACATCTCCCCTCAAAACTTCTATTCACGGACGATATTGTTGAACAGAAAAATATTTACGGTTCGCGTCTGCAAAAATCCAGTTGTTCGAAATCTTTTAGTAAAATAGTTGAACGAGTTTGCGTACATAAAGGATTAATTTTTTTCCCACGTGGATGAATCCTACGGTTCTAGCCCAAAAGAACGGTAAGCAAAACTAAAAATTTGAATTTTTGTTAAATTTTTATTTTGAGCATTAAGAGTTAACTGTAATGAATCTATGTTAGAAGAGTTTGGCCCTGCATCGAGGCTAGTTGCGATGTTTGTTGAATTGTGTTTCATAAAGTTTAAAAACGATTATTTTTAATAGGGCATATCTACAAATTACAGAGTAACCTCGTTCATATGTCACTCAGTTATACAACTTTCATGTTTATACGACGTTTAACTTGGGGAAGCAATTGGTAACAATACATTTTAATGTTAAAATATTTCGTTCATTTATTTAACGTTTTCACTTCGACTAAAACTCGGAAACTTTTGAAAAAAGAAAAACGTAATTTATATCCATCAAATGCGCACAAAATTTTTGTATGCAGTGAAAAAGCGTTGCTGCAACAGTTCTAGCATATTGTCACCGCAAAAGACATAAATTTTAGGGTGATTGCTGACGTATACGAAAATTGCCAGTGAGATGGCTGATGATCATTTAGAGTGGACTTAGATGATTTGTTTATTGCCTCTTTCTGCGAATACGCAGATGTGGAGAGTCCCGAAGAAATGGGTTTCAATTGTTTTGACGGCCATATGACCTTTCAGAATTTGGAACAGATGCAGTATGGTCCGCCACGACTTTGGCGACTTTTTTCTCGCGATAAGTCGCCAAGACCGTCATAATGCTTCTCTGGGTTGCCGTATTTTTTAACACTTTTCCGGTTTCGTTGGGTGATACTAGATGGCGCTAGCTTCAACAAACAGGATTTTTCTTTTGTTCACCGCGTTTTTTCAAAAATTCTAAGCAGCCGTTGTTCCATTTCCAGCGCGTCTCTCTCTCATTATTATTCCTCCCTTCTGTAGCTCTAGTTATTTGGATTATCTACTGCTCAGGTTGTATCATACCATTTTATTATTTCGTTGTATTTATTAGTTATTCATCCATTGCCATGCCTTCTGTTTTATCGGTTTATTATTTAAAATGAACCTACAGAATTTTTCATGCCCGGACCCGTTTACTTAAAGAAAAGGGTCCGGGTTTTAATTTTAATGCATAAATATTTATTTATTCAACATGCCCGGATCCGTTTATTTAAAAAAAAGGGTCCGGGTTTTAGTTTTAATGCATAGAATATTTATTTATTTATTCAACATGCCCGGATCCGTTTATTTAAAAAAAAGGGTCCGGGTTTTAGTTTTAATGCATGGAATATTTATGCCCGGAATTCCTTATGCCCCGATCTTTTTATTATTAAAAAAATGGGCCAGGTGTAATTTTTTTTTAACTGATATTTTTTTATATTTTTATGCTTGGTGGTTTCTATTATGTTTTGCACGCTTTTTTTTCGGCGTCCGTAGTGTCTGACGGCCTTGGCGACTCTTCGTCGGGCCATCAGACATGTGTGGCGCCAAATAATCGCCAAGTGGCGGACCATACGACAGCTGTTCCATTCTCGAAAATTTCAATTACTTCCCATTTTACTGAGGCCCCCCCCCTTCTCTTGAGGCCCCCGGGCCGTGCTCGGGTGGGTCCATGCGTTCAGACGGCACTGCTTGCTAACTGTGTCAAATTCGTCGTTCGTAATGTCGGAAAAAAAAAAAACGCTCTCTCTAAAAAAACTGGAAATTTTGGAAGAATTCAACAAGAATTTTAAATTGATAACGAAAGTTCATCTTGCAAACAGGCCCGTCATTTAGGGTCATTAGGGCCCTGGCTTTTGAAAATACACTAAAAATGGTATATATATACATACATTGAGTACCCTTGTTTTCCCCTATAGTTAAAACGTTTTATAAAACGTCTTGACTCGGCCTCTTGAACGTCGTATAAACGACTGTAACAGAATTGTAAAGTTGCTCAGTTGAATAGATGAAGTCAGTGGCGTCGGAGCCGGGGGTGCTGTGGGTGCTCGAGCACCCACGGAAGTTTGTAGAAAGGGTCCGAGCACCCACAGAATTGATTCAAAAATCGAAATTTCCTACATGAATCTCAAGACGGGCACCCACAGGTTCGAAACACTTCCGACGCCCCTGGATGAAGTGAACATAAATATTTGGATTATTTCAGTTCACACGCACAATTTTTCAGGCCGGTGCTTCAACCAAGGCCAATGAAAATAGTTTTCAGTATTATTACTCTAACTTTTTAATTCACTAAATTTATTTATTCTTTTTGCACGCCTGTAGTGAATCGCCTGGCATAACGGAATCGCTTCGTTTTATCAAAAAAAAAATCATTGCATGGAATAACTTCCCGTTAGAGCAGGGCGTCTCAAACTTTTTCCACCTGAGGCGCCCTTTTCCCCTATTCAATGCTTATCCGCGAGCTCCACCGGCTCTCCAGACCTGTTTAACAAAGAATATTTTCGAAAACCTCACACCATGACAAAGGTTGGAGGCGCACAGTTTGAGAACTCATGCGTTATAGGAATAATCTTTGATGTTCTAAATTGAAGTTAAATGTTTGGATAGAAATTTTGTTTTGTGTAAAACACGTTTCAAACTGGTTCGTCATGTATAAAGATTCTACAGTAGTTTCATTTGGTGTAGTATGAGTATACTTGCTTGCTTGGTGAACAACGAAACTATAGAGATGCGGTGGATATCTTATCTGAGAGAAACTAAGGATAAATTTGATACTGTGCATATATATCTATATATAATTGATTTTCTGTCTGTGTGTATGTTCTATATACTAATCCACAATTTTAAATCGATCGTCGCCAAAATTTGGATATATACCAAACAGGGCCCGGATTGAACGATAGGCTACTTCAAAAGTTCGTCAGAGAAGGGCAGATACCCGAAATGGACGAAAAATCGTCGGCAACAATGGTTTCTGGGCCTCAATAATCACTTTCGAAATGTTTACTTTGATTACCGTGGTTCCCTAGTAATGCGTTGTACACGTGCCTTTACAATGGCGTGTCACTTCTTTAATCCTGCCAGTATTATATATTTATTCCTTTGTAATGGTTTGTCACTTTTCCAATCCTCCCAATAAATGAAGAAAACACTGGCAGCGCCGGGTATTGTAGCTGTTATTGCTAATATTATGCATGATAAAATTGCAGTGAAATCTCGATATAACGATATTCTGTGGACGAAGAAAAATACCATAATAGAGGTATTATCGTTAATCGAGAGACTTTGACATTGAACACTAGCCATCAGGGCCGCAACTAAATGCTTGATCAGCTGAGGTAAGCACATATTTTGACATCCCCCCCCCCCCATCTAATTTTGAAGAAGAGGCTATGAAAGGTGAATTTTGCGCACTCTGCTAGTCCTGGGCAAGATACCTGCTTGTCCCCCCCCCCCCAGTTGCGGCCCTGCCGACCATGGATCGCGATCACCATTGGCGTATGCAAAGAAGGTTTAGGGTTCTAACCCCCCCCCCCCCCCAGAGCCGAGATTATAGGGAAAATTAATATAAAATTATTGCAGGAAAAAAGAACGTAACCCCCCACCCTCGTGAAAATGGCAATACGCCTATGGCAATCACAAGTTTCTATGAGAAAACCATATCACCTAACCAATTCGTTCTTTTAACTGGCCCATAGGGGAGCTCTATTATATTGCGTAAAATTATATACAAATCACATGATCATATCTCGAAATGTGATAATATTTATCTCACACACACACACACAATTATATTTTATTCTTTAGTTTAAATAGACAGTGAAACCTTGATATAACAATATTCTACGGACCAAAAAAAAATATTGTGGTAGAGAGATTAAAGAGGTAACATTATCCTCACGTGTGATCAAATTTATGCTATTGTCATTTTTTCTATATGGGCATTGTTAATATTATCGGAAAATACGCTTTTATGTATTTATTCGTTACAAAAAATTGTAATTGATTAGTTTGTTTATAAAATTCACTTAGATGTGTATTGTCCCTGTACAGAAGCTTACCGCATAGTGCTTTTGTGTGTCGTACACATATTGCAGCAATACAAATAACGTTAGCTTTCGGTGATCATTTAGTGAAAAATATTGTGGTAGCGATTTAAAAATTCTCCTAAGAATATCGGGTTATAGAGGCGTTTATCATAGTAGATGATGTCTTTGTACTGAGAGTTTAACATTAAGCCAGGCAATTCCAAACAAGATTTGAAAAAAAATATCATTGTAGATGTATTTATTATCGATTATCGTTGTAGCGATGTTTTGCTGCATATACAAATACCGTATCGTATGCAGGATTTCTCATGGGGGGGGGGGAGAAGGGCATTCAACATTTTTTTCTTCCCGAAAGGGGTTTCTTTTTTTTTTTTTACTGAAAAAATACACCATAATCATTTCTCAAGGTTTGCACAAAATTTTTCGGGGGGGGGGGGGGTAGGGGGCCCGCGAAAAATCCTGGCCTGGGGGCCCGGCACTACCATGTGGGGGCCATGATACGCGCCTTAAACTTAAATACCGTTCAAGTATTACGTCAGCAAATTTTAGTCTTTTTGACCCTCGTCCCTCCCCTTGTCAGCAAAATTTCGTCAGCACTGCCCCCTACCTCATAACGCATATTGGTGGGATCAGAAACGTAAGGGGGGGGGGAATACGGGGCTCGTGCGCTTCTCCCCAGACAATTTTTTTTTAATGTAAAAAAGCAATTTAAAAAAAAAAATTCGTAGGAAAATACGTTTATATGTGTTATTATAATCGATTTCTTTTAATTTCAATGCTAAGAACTCAAAATTTCTCTTCAGGAAATTCATTGCGGCCCGCTCTTTAAACCATGTATGATAAGCCCTTTATCTGTGGACCAAATGTGGGCCTGAAGGTTATCTGATGTGTCTTCCCCCTCAAACCCAATTTTGTAAAAATGTCTAAGTAGCACACATTTACAAATCGCTTAAATGACCCGTGGCACAATTCCAGAGCATTTAAGTGGTCCGTGGCACATTCAAAGATCACTGAAGTAACCCGCGACTCAGTTCCAGAACACTTAAGCGATCCGTGGCACCTTTAGAGATCCCTTGAGTGACATATGGCACAATTTTAGAGCACTTAAGCGGCCTCCCAGAGCCGTTCTACATCACTCAAGTTACCCTCGGAACATTCCCAGATTACTTAGGTGGGGGGGGGGGCATATTTACGGATTACTTGACTGATGCGTTGCACACTTAAAAGCGGTCCGGACGCATTTCCAGAGCACTTAAGCTGCCCGGAAACATTTAGCACTTGAAGGATCCGTGAAACATATAGATCGCTGAAGTAGCTCTGCAAGGGATTTATCATTAGGGAGAATGTTAGTTCGGGTACCCACAAACTAGCGAAAGATTTTTCTAGTTTTTGGCGCACCGAGTAAGATGCCATTAAGAATATTTCATATTTTCATGAAGGGTAGTTGATGACGTATAAGCATCACCCAAACCCTTGCTCCCCCTTGTCATCAAAAGTCAGAAAATTGGAAACCCCCATCTGTGCTGACGTAATACTTGAAGGACCCCTTTAGTCAAATTTATTAACAAACACAATCTTACATTCTGATTGGTTCTGTCCTCTACCTCCCAAGACGTAACTTGATGAAAGATATACCTCCCTCATTATAGTACCTAGCAAATGTAAGTAAACACAATTAAAAAAAAAAATTGGATATTGATGTGTGTGTAGGATTTTATCAAATAATTTTTTACAGAGTTTCATTTGTCTGATGTAATTTATTTGATTAATCATATTCAAAATGGCAGCAGAATGAAGAATTGGGGAAATCGCATAACTACAACAACTACTAGTATTAAATGTGAGAAGTGAAGTAAAAAACTATTACAGTGATCTGCTTCTGTTGATGAATGTGTGAGTTTGTGTGCTAAGGGTGGCATTCGTAAGGTTTTTATTTCCAAATCATTCGTCTGTCAAATAGTAATCAAACCGAGTCATAGTCATGACGGAATTGCTTCTCGATCCTGACATTCGGTTATGGGTCTTCCTACCCATCGTTATAATAACGTTCCTCTTCGGTATCGTCCGGCATTACCTGTCTATATTGCTGTCTTCGTCCAAGAAAGTCGAATTGACGCAGGTCCAGGACAGTCAAGCGATAATAAGAAGCCGCCTGCTGCGAGAGAATGGCAAGTACATTCCGAAGCACGCATTCCTCACCAGGAAGCATTTCTTCAACAACGAAGAGGTCGGGTTCTTCAAGACCCAGAAGCGTACCGCCCCGGTTCAAAACCCGATGACCGACCCGAGCATGATGACCGACATGGTCAAAGGCAACTTCACCAACGTTATTCCAATGATAGTCATCGGCGGGTGGATCAACTGGACATTCTCGGGCTTCGTCACCACGAAGGTGCCGTTCCCGCTGACCCTGCGTTTCAAGCCGATGCTGCAGAGGGGGATCGAGCTGCTGTCCCTGGACGCGTCCTGGGTCAGTTCCGCGTCGTGGTACTTCCTCAACGTTTTCGGACTGCGTAGCATATATGCCTTAGTTCTCGGTGAAAACAACGCTGCGGACCATATGAGGGCTATGCAAGACCAGATGTCGGGACCAGCCATGTCGATGCCCCCAGATCCGAAGCAGGCTTTCAAAGCCGAATGGGAGGCGCTGGAAATCTGTGAGCACCAGTGGGCGCTGAAAAACATCGAAAATGAACTCACTGGCTTCACATCACCTGTGGATGGTAATCTATCTAATAGGAATGAACAATTTTAAAAAAGAATTTTTTTTTTTCAAAAATGTTCGAATTGAGTTTTTTTATATATATATAGATATTTTAAATGTTGAATTCTCAACTCTACCCTGTGTAATCTATGCATTTACGAGGTAACCAAAAAAAAATTTCTATTGATTTTTGATCATCGGAAACAAAATCGCACACAATGAAATACTGATTCAGAGCTATCTTTTAGCGTTATGGGCCAATCAATGTATTGGGGACTCCTATAAGTCTGAGTAAAAGTGGATACAGGCTCTTCGAATGAGAGGGGTGGATTTTCAACTTCCACGCTTCTGCCTATGTTAGTAATATAATTTTTTGGGAGAAAGTGTGGGTGGGGGGGGGGGGCTTTCTCTGTATCTGCCCATGAGTCTGACAAGGCAATGCAAATTGTTGCATGAGGTCATCAGAGGCTTCTTGTGCACCAAGAAGTTGTCCAGATCATGCTGGTGTTAGCAGTACGTTAAGACAGTCCCGCATGCAGATTTTTTAAAGTAGTTCCCATCAGCATCCTCCAGATATACCCATATTTGCTCGATGTCCTAGTGGTAGGAGTTGGGGGGGAAGTCTTAGACACAAAATCTCAGCTATTGCTGCAGTCTTTCTTATTTGTGAAGGTTTCCTGTGCGAAGTGGTGATTGTCTGGCATGAGTGTTGCCATGGTTTGTTGGTGTAACATCCAGGGAAGTCTGGTGGCACAGTCAAGTCATTGTGTGACATTACTGCCCAATATATGTTAAGACATTGCAGAGAAGAATCATCCCACTTAGAGATGGATTAAAATCAGTTGAGGCCCTAGGCATGGAAGAAAATATTGGCCCTCCCTCCCCTTAAATTAGAAAAAAGTGGAAAATTTGAGTTTTATGGAGCCCTTTAAAAGTTGGGACCCCAGTGTGCCCTCCCTTAAATCCGCCTCTGAGCATGCTCGTCTGATTTTGGTTCTGGCTCATTTTGTTTCAGTGCTTATTACAAATGTTTCTATGGCATTGAGTACAGGCTTATGGTAGTGGTTCTCAAAGCATGGGTCACAGCTCCTTTGTCGGGTACGTCAGAGCTGGAGATGTCAGTGCTTTGGTGTAGTTCTTTGTCAGACTATTCTGGGGAGCCGCATATAAACGTTGAATAAGGCTCTAGGAGCAGTTAGTAATGAGCACTTGATAACCACTGGCCTACGGTGATGGTCTGGCACTACAAGTTGCTGCCAATGGATTAAATCGTCGTTCTAGATCTGTATGCGTAGGAGTTGGGAAATGTGCTAATTTTATAATATACAGTATGATGCAGGAATTGACAAATCTCTCTCCCGTCACAAAGGCAACTAAAAAAAATTAATGTTGCCATCTTAAATTTTCATGCATGGTTACTAATTTGGTTTCTGGGCAGCACAAAATATTTAGACTTTATGTGAACTTTTACGCCTATACCTACTAGAGATGTGAGGTGATGATTTTGTCTGGATGAAAAAATTGGAGAATGGTCGAGAATATTCATTTTTCTTTTAAATAATGAAATTTTTTTTACTAATTTTGTTTATATTATGAAATATAAATCAGTTTTCATTGTCCCAAACATTTAAAACAGTAATTTCTGGCATAATCACCCCCAATGACAATTTTTAGTTTGAGAATATTCTCTTGGTCATGATGAGAGGTTTTAGAAGTTTGGTTACGAAAATTTTAGAAGCCTTAAGATTGAAACTGTAAAATATTATTTTAAAATTAGATAAATCTCCAAAAAATGGCTCGGGATCCATGATGTTCTTAAGTCAGCCACCTCGTTGGGTAATTTGCCTGTTGTGGCGTTGTATTTGTATTTGTGAATTTCAAAACAAAAAATTAAACCAAAGGCGATTGATGAAAGAAGCTATTCTTATATAATCACCTTCATTCTAAGAAGATACAGTACTGTTGTTTTCTTCAGTACGTACACTTAAATTCTGTGTATCACTCATATTTCTTTAAAAGTTGTGCAATTCAGCCATGTTTGCTTAATTTTTATGCGTTCGAGCTTCAATATTGTGGATTGCAACCTTTAATATTCCGGTCATGGAGAGAGACGGGAACAGAGAATATTTTCTTAAAGGACTACTATAATAAATTACTAGAGAATATATTCTTATCAAAAATAATAATTATTCGCAAGTTATTTATGGAATTTATAAGAATATTCTCAAGTTATAATAGTAGTCCTTCCAGAGAATATTCTCAAATAGTCTCCTCTATGAGAATATTCTCAAGAATATGCTTCTAAAGATTATTCTCAAGAATTTGCCATGTCTAATACCATAAAAAGATTCAACAAGCCCTGGAAAAGAAGAAAATTAAAATTTCTTCCTCTAAAAAATCTCTTTTTAATTCGTTATACCCCTGTATACCATACATTTTGTCAGGATGATGTCACCTATATATCACTGTGTTTTGCATAGTTGAAAACTTGGTGACCAAAAAGAAAAGTGTAAATTGTGAATAAACCAATTTAACAATATATACTGCTCCTTCACAAGGCTGCCATTGATACCATAAGTCGAATTTGCTGAGAGACACTGTTGCAAAAAAAATCCAAACCACCAGACCTTCCTGGATCTAATATCACTAAATCACCTAAATTCTGCGGATGAACACCTTCATAGCAAAAAATAAGTATGAATATACTTTCACATATGAGAAATTCTGACAGACTTGCATATAACTTCGCACGAGACTTCTAGATTTTCTCTGTCAGGGCATTGCATAGCAGGAGGTATGCTAATGAGAAGTGTTGGACACAGATAGGGATCAGTTTGAAGACTACCAGCATGTAATGTTTGCTGTATGCCTTTTTATTTCTGACCATCAGAAATTGCCAGAATTTTATTTTGGTTACTTTATATAACACATGATTGGCGTTTGTTTATATCAACTGCAAAGAAAAAAATGCAGTTGTGGATACAAGATTTTTTAGAGGAAGGGGTGGCGATGTTAGTTTCGAAGTGTTATATATGAGCATATATAGCGTAAAAAAAAAAATATGTTGAATGTTTATTCATAATACACAATTGTTCATGTCCGCCATATGTACACATATATTCCATATCTACGATATTTATTCCTGTGAAATTTACCAATGTGAGTTTATTGGGCCGAATTTTGTGTTACGTTTGCGGTTCGATAAGTATTATTTTTAATATGGAATGTTTGTATAGCTGGTATGAATGTAAATGGAGATTTTTCTTCCCCTTCTCATTTACGAGTTCAGATATTTATTATAAAATTTGTTAGCACTTATAAATAGAATTAGCTGAATTCAGCCTCTTAATGTGAAGATATACTTGTGATCTTAATCAATTTCGTGTCAACCTGCATATGTATTTTACCTGGTTTGATGAATTTAGATGAAATTAATGCTTTAATTAGGCAGCTAGGTTAAAGAATTGTACATCTTGCACCAAGAATATCATTCTGCCTTTCTCACTTTCGATTTCAATGCTGTTCTTGGAAGAAAAAAATTCTGGTGGACTTGTTAGATAAACAGGGCTTGAAAAATCATAGGCCGTCATGACACTTGAAATTTTCTGTGCGATAGTTCATCAAATTTGAATTTATGGAAAAACAGTTTCAGAATTTATATCCGGGTGTCTATAAAATTCTTAGTTTTCAAGGAATTTTCTGATGTCCAATTGACTTGTCAAGCTCTGATTATCAATTTCTGCTCATAATTAGCTGTTATTGAATTTTCATTGTTTTTATGAAATTCCAGCATCATACTTTTAGAATGTTCTGAGAAATTCTACATATATTTCATATATGAAACTGATTTCACAGTTAAAATGCTTTTGAGACCACTTAATAAACGCTGACTTGTTCACATCAATGCACTTTAATAATCTTGAGTGAATTCTTAATATGCATGGCCGAACTGAAATAGTTTTCAGTTCAACGATGCTTCAATAAATTTGTATATTGTTTATTGATTTGAGTCCAACTATTTAACTTTATTTTGTTCCCATGTGTAATTTGCATTGTAATGATGTACAGCTTTGTACAAGTATGCCATGATCTCGTTACTGCAGACTCCCAAAACAGATTTTTTCCAACAGTATAAAAGATGGTAATGAATCATTAGCACATATTGTTCGCATTAATTTGTCATTGTGTAGACACTCTTTGCCTAAAACAAAACTGCTACATTTTTGTCGGTTTTGATTTCTGTCAGTGTTCAGCAGGTCTGCAAATTTTCTCCTGTTTTTTGCTAGTGCAAGAATAATTTTTTCTGGGTCTGCAATCTCTCATATAGGATATCCTATTGACATCAGGGCCATGCCTGCATTGACCCATGTTTCAAGATGGCCCTGGTTCCAAGTGGGGCCATTTTAGCTGCATCACGCGTCCCTTACATGACTGGGAATACATGCATACAAATTTACAGCTTTGAGAAAAAAAATTGTTTAAAATCAAATTTTTGTAGGGCTCTCCTATGCATTCAAGACCTTGAGCTGCATCTGAGTGAGAACGTGTTAAGGTGGCCCTGGCTATATCGGCAGTTTCACTTCATTCTGAATTTAGTCATGCCTCCTTACACCATACTTCACTTGAAGCTTCATAGCTTAAATTTTCAGTGACAGTGCTTTGTGCCCCCAGCTCCCCTTCAAGATTTTCAGCTGTGGCACCCTTGGAATAACCATATGGCCCAGGTTAAGAAACACTATTAAAGACCTGGCATATGATGCATGGTCTGCCAGCAATTAAAAAAAAACTGTTGTAGTTTAACAGCTCATAGGTTTCATTAAAATTTGCTGAGAAGTTAAAGATATCTGGTATACATTTGTAGCTGAAAAAAATTTAAACTTTTTATTGCTATTCCAATCGTGCCATCATTGATAGTAAAATCCAGGTAGTGACAAATCCCAGGCACCAGGTCGACTAAACAATTGATATCGATGCCTTAAATTTTCTATGCATAAAGTACTGAATTTGGGAAAATAAATTTGGCTCCTAAAATATTTGGTTGGCATCTAGATACAGTAGAATCTGAATTCACCACTGATTGTACACAAAACTATACCATGCCATTCTTTAAATTGATTAGCCCATCCTTCATCACTAGAAAATCTCAGGTTTTCTATGAAAAATCATTCATGAAATTTTTATCTATTATCTGATAGGACACATGAATCAAGTGATGTTCTTAACATTGATTGCCCATGCTAACAAGATGCAATAATAAATGTTCACTATATATTCTGAAGTATATTTAAGCAGATAATGTGTGTGATGTTAGAAATGTTTGTGGATTTCACCAGTGGTTCCCAGTCATGCACCTTTCTCCCCAGCACGACCCAACCCACTTGGATAAAAGGCTTACATCCCGGAAGGGACTGAGCCTCCGGTCTGACAGCCATGCACCTTGTGAGCGTTCCTCTGAGAAATTTTTCTATTAGTTTTATTCCCTAATGTAGCATATTTTTCATACTTTTTTAGACTATTTTTAATTCAAATTCTATTATAGAGAATTTATCAAACTTAACTGATTTCTTTTATGGTCCTGGAAGGGCCACAGAACCTCTCTAGAAAAATATAGATGGAGCACTAAGGGCTCTGCAAAGCACAGGTTAAAACCCTTTCTCTAATATAATGTAGGGAATGACAATATTTACATCATATATATTTTTACTTTTTTTATACAGTAAAATTTCTACATATGCACATTTTTGGTGATGCGAAGGATGTTAAGTCTATATAGTATTTCTGGCCATGTGTTATTTATAAGAAATAAATATTTGCTACAAAGAATGGAAGCAAAATGGATAGGAGTAAGAAAAAAAAAAAACCTTCTCTTTCAAACACTTCAAGCCGTTTTGTTTCAATATATTTTTCTTAAAAGGGATAGACTTCTTGACTACCCCATATATGTATCAACATCATCATAGCGTACCACCCACTTCCCCCAGACCTTCAAGCGTATCTCGGCTTGTGCTTCAATGTATCATAACTGATAATATCTACAATAATCAATAGTTCCATTTAATTTGCACCACAAAAAAAATGATTTCCTTATGTTTTGATCTATAGAAACAAATGGCAAAAATAAAAAATTTTAAATTATAAAAGAAAAATTTATGCACCAAATGGTAGGGGAAAAATATTTAAAAAAATTGTCTTACCAAAATGACACAGCAGTTAAATAATGTGAAAAAAAAAAGTCTCTTGACCACAAGGCAACGAGTGCCAGGTCAACAAAAAAATATATATATATATGCAGTAAACAATTTAGGATAATGTTATACTAAATTGAAGTGTGAAGACAACATATATTTTCTGGAATTTACAATTCACTAACATATGAAAAAATCCTGTCCCATAAAAAAAACTCTAAAGAATATTTGGCTGGTACCTAATTTTTTCTTCAATTGGTCAACCCTAGCACCATCCATTAGGTGTATCTAATCCCTAAGATCACCACATAAAATTCTGCCTTGTAGGGATGAAAATTATTTCAAATTCTGCATTAGGAAATATACAGGGTGTCCTGTGCATTCGTAAGTAATTTTAATTCATATAAATTGAAGGAATTAGTTTATTTGAATCCAGTTTGTCAAAATTTTATTCTTACAATGGGGGGGGGGGGGAAGTACGGCTTTTATATATTTTTTTGGAACAGAAAAATAGTTGACAGAAATAAATAAATGAATAAATTTTAGTTGACAGAGAGGGCTGTGAAAAACTGAATCACTGTAAACACGCAAATCCTATGAAATGCAGGGTGTATGATTAACAGATGATTTCTGAATTTTTCTGTTACTGGTGCTTACACAAGGTTTTTATCATGATGGTTAGGTTAACATTGATGGATAAAGCACTATTGGCAAAGTCACTTTACCTCAGCCACAAATCGTTGGCTGAAGCTCCGTGAATTTTTCTGACACAGAAGAAATTGAAGAAAGGTTCAGGTCCAATCACTCCTGCCAGACTTTGGTGCAGCACCTTCATTCAATAAAAATTTAAACTTTTTGTGCACTAAAAAAATACCACTTTGTGAGAACTTTTTTGCAAACCACATTTAAATTTTTCCAATTCCATCATATTTTATGAATTTTTAAACGTTACAAATTTATGGGGCACCCTGAACTGCAAAGGTGCACAACCTCTTTAGTCTATGGCCCAGAAACAGATGTCGGCCTACTTATGATGTCATTTGTATTGATGTATTCTAAAAATCCTTTCACCGGCTAGACACAGAACCCTTTGATGAACTGCATTTGGAGCATGGGCCAGAGGTTGTGCACTGCTGATATGTGGTTAAGATAAAAATCATAACTAGGGTTGGTCCAATTAATCGGGTTGGTTAATTGATCGATTGTTAGAAGTTTTAGTTGAATTAACTTGATCAATATGATTACAGTTTGATTAAAATTTGAGTAGAAAGTTAGTAATTTGACTTGATTTATTTAATGAAACCGATTAAATGCCCCAAATTATTCTACCAATATATAAAATTTTCGATAAGTGGTCATATTTAGAAATATTTGAATCAATATTTTGAACACATTTTTTGTCACTAGGAAGTACAAGTCCATTCAACAAAAAATTGTGATAATTTCAGGTTAAAATTGAGTTTGAGGGGAGTTTTAAATGGCAAGACAAAAATTTATTGTCTGTACTATGAACAGTAGTTGTTTGTATTCATGGAATTATCAATCCCTCTTCTCACAAGCACCATTTGGGAGTTTGAAGAACAAGTAATAGTATGATCAAAAGTAGTTTTGAAATCAATAACTAACCTAAAATAATTGATGTTAAAAAACCACAAGATCCAAACAACGAAATTCAAGGTTTTAACAAAATATGTTCAGCATGTAAGTATTAAATTACTACAAGTGGCAGCCTTAATTGCTTAGTCGATTGTCTATTCCTATACTTGTTTACATCTAGCAAATAGGTGCGTGAAATGTTACATTACATTACTTTACAATTTGAATGATTACATTTTTATAGCATTAATTAATATTTTATAGTTACGAAAAATATTCGATTAAAATTTGATTAATTAGTCAATGAAAAATTTTTGATTAACCAATTAAAATTCTAACTCCATTCCCAGCCCTGATAAAAAAATGAATAAGCTACTGTGCAACTACGATTCAAATACAAAAAAAAACTTTCATTTTAAAGGTTGAATAAAACAGATGGAAGGTTGTAATAAGGGCCATATGCCATCCTAATAATATATAACTTTAAATTGTACTTCTTTCATAGTATATTTACTCAATCCCCCCCCCCCCACACCATGAGTTGAGTTTACTACAGGCTGGGAACCCCTGAAACTGATATGGGTATTCTTCCGCTATAACCACACATTTTTGATGCCAAATTAGCTTGTTTCCCTCAATTTTGGCGCTCTTTTTCTGCATGCCTTACTTAAAAAAAACAGATTCATGGACATTGTACCAAAGAAAATATTTAACATTAAACAGGAGAAAAAAAAAAAGTCATAAATTTGAAGAAAATCTGCCAAGACAAAAAAGGCACCAAATGGTATGGTTGTAACAGAATAATGTACCCATATATCTTTGCATGAAGATTTTCATATAATATGCAAATTAATAATGCAATAAATAACACAAAGCTATGCAATTTACATAATTTCATACTTTTTTGTACTAAATATCTATTGGTTTGTGATAGCAATACTGTTGTGTAATTGAGAACCAGTAAAAACCACCTGTAATGTATATTACTAACAGGTTTTAGATATTTTGAAATTCAGATATTTTAAGTATGGATAATTTCACTTCAATAATCACTAATAAGGAAAGGGGGTTCTAAGGTGAGGTCTTCAAAAAATTACCACTAATTATTATGTACATTTGAACATGCACAAAAATACAAAAAAAATCTTGCGAAATTATTATGGGCCACTCAAAAAAATGCAAATATTAATATTTTGAACACCAATAGAAGCCAAAAATGAATTTAAAAACTCTAGAGTGAGATGACATTCAAATAACACAAGTACAGCACAAAGAAAGATGAAAAAAAACCAGAAATAAATAGTTTCTAGTTTAGAGAAGCTGGAGGAAAGAAAGTGAAAACAAGTTTTTTAATATATATCACGAAGAAGAGTGATATGGAATGGGTAGCCGATTGTTATAATTTTTAATAATTTTTTGTGGGTAATAAATACATTTGGCTGCCAATTTAATAGTTTTCATGGGTTTGATAAGTGTACTTAAATTTTTTCATAATTTTTTGAGGATGACACCTTGGGACCCTTTCCTCATAAGTTTATCAGTCGAGACTAATTAGACTTGGAATACTAAGTCTGTCTGACATAGCTATTAGTACAATAAAATATCTCCCATCTGATCTAATTGAACATAATGGCTATTGAATTTTTTTCCTACTCTATGACAAGATTCCGATCACCAATAATTTATGGTCATTAAATTGCAGAATTCATTTTTTTCCCAAATCCTATGCCCCAGTGCTTCTATAGTTATCCTCGATAGTTGCACTAAAATAATAAATACAATGATTTAAAAAAAAAATTCACATTTACAAACATAGTTACACCTATGGTAAACAAAAAGTTTTAAAACATTATGTTGTTATTTAGAAGTGAAAAAGTCTAACTGTGGTTTTCCCAAATCAGGCTGCAGTGTATCTGGAAAAAATATCATTAAACTCCTGATAGCTGTAAGAAGTGGAAAGAAGCATCTGAAGAAAAAGATCAGAAACAAAATGAGTTGTAAATTTTATGAGACATTAATAAACAAAGGTTATGAGGGTTAAAAGGTACCAAATTCATGAGACAAACTTTAGCTCAATTATTATAACTCTGTATATATAGTTGATCAATAATTCTCTTCCACAAATTCATCCATGAATTGTGAAATGTTAAACTTCCAAGATTCTTCGAAAGACTGGTTATATATTTGGAGATGATTCTAGAAAGAAAATTCACCTCTGCCTGTATGGGGGTATCAACCCTCAGTCTTTTGTTTGCTGGACGATTGCTCTACACCTAAGCTGCGGAAACAGAATTTTTCTTCCTTAGAGTCTTTCAAGGAATGTTGTATTAGCAAGTAGAGAGGACATCTCTACATACATGTTGAACTTGTATATACTGAATGCATTATTGTAATTTTTTAAGCGAGTGTAATTGGAGTTTCACCCCAGTCAAGAAAGCAATATTGATCATTATCCAGAAAGCAATACAGCGATTATTGTATTAAATTTTTGTGATTTATGCTACAAAGGCTGTCATTTCATGAAAAGAAATTCATGTTTGAGAATGGAATGTATGTGTTAAAGTAAATGTGATAAATTGGAGATTATGCATTAAACAAAAATCACCAAATTTTTTTATCGCATTTATCGTAACATATATACATCTTCCTTCTGCAACAAAAACTGTAAAAACACTAATTTATAACTGAACTGGAAAAATTTAACTCATATAAGTCAAACTAACACTTTATATACTTGTTGTCGACCAAACAGGTTTGAAACAAACAAAAAATGTATATACACCTGTACTCAGGGCTTGACAAATCCCAGACGACTAGAAAATTGGTGTTGACGCCTAAACCTTTCTATATGTGATTGCAAACTGGAGTCTACAAGAGTGACATATTTTCTTTTTAATTTCAGTGAAAAGGATTTTAGTCCCAAAAAAAGTCGAAAAAAAAATTATTAGGACTGTTTTCCTTTAGAGAAAACCCTGCTTAGCTCCTAAGAAATTTTGCTGGTGCCTAATTTTTTTTGTCAAGTCCAGCATATAGTGTATAATTTATATCCTAATTTCAGAGCACTGGTGCACATGCTGATTTGCATTGTGAAAAATATAATGTTGAAAATAAAAGCAAAAAGGCATTCAACTATATTTTGAGGCTGATACAGATCATTTGGCTACCATTTACAGGCCACAAACACAGGCATTCTTTTTGTGTTGCTTGTAGATTGGTATTTTTTAAAATATATTTGTGTATAAGAAATTGAAATTTTGAAAGAAATTCAAAAGCAATGTGATCAATTAAAAATCTAAACAGTAGATTCACCTAATTTAATTTTTTGCCCTGCTGGCATTGGAGAAGAAATCGCCAAGTTGCTGTTCAGCCAGATCCATCTTAAGAGCATCACAGGCCTCAGACAGAGTGATTGCACAGCATGTAGGCGAAAAAATACCTGGCAAAGTTTTTACATGCTTCGAGCAATAGTTTTTGTTTTCAGCAATAGTTTGTCCAGCCCTGGATCAAAAGTGTTTTTATTAAATTCATCATGGCACTTAACCCATTTGCATCCTCCTTTTAAATCTGTTATATGGTCCTTATCAGCACCCATCACCCTTTTTACATGCTATGCAAGTGGATTACTGTGATAAGGACATAAAATCCTGTATTATTCTGCTCTTCGATGCAAATGGGTAAATCATGAAATATGACATGTGTCAGGGGCATATACAGGATCAACCTTTTGGGGTATAAATTTTTTTTTTCTCAGAAATTTTGAGTTATCCACTTCAAAAACATTCAAATCAACATAAATCGGTTAATTATAACATATAAAGGGTATTTTCATTCAATATTTCAATTTTTTTACAAGAATATTTTTTCTTCTAATTTTTTGTCAGCTTGGGACAGGGGGCACTGGCCCACTTCCCTGAATAACCCCCTCCCTGTGTGACACGTGTATGTATGCATGTAGAACCTTCCTTTATCCCAAAAAAAAGAGGCTGAATTCATTTCGGGTTTGAATAAATAAACCTGTAAAAATTTTTTTTGTTTTACTTTATTATCAACTTCACATCTATTGCGACACTATAACCAAAAAAGATAACAAATAAAAAGTTTGCAATTATGACAAGTTTTGTTTCAACACGCAATCAGTGAAGTTATTGTCAGAGGAAGAATCTGCTTAGCAATTAGTGGAGAAATGTCAATCTATGCCTGACAGTGTTAGCAAAATCTGTGGCCAAGAGTTAGATACATATCTCTGACTTCTTCAAAATACAACACTTATTATGTGTGTGTGTGTGTGTGCGCGAGAGTGTTCATTTGGATTTTAAACTTTTTATTTGCTATTTCTATTGATTACAGAATTCAAGAACAGTTTAAACTAATTCGTACTCAATCAAATCATGAGTTATTTGCACTATATCTATGGTAACTGACTGCATATGCACCCTGTCAGCTTATAGATATTTCTGCGTATGCATATGTTGAAAAATTATTTTTGGTTGTTCAAGATATATAAGTTTTTATATCGACATAAAAGCTCCATATGTGTTTACCCTCAAAAATTTTGTCAGAAATGAATGTAGCATCTTTCCCAATTAACATTCATTAATATTTGCATGATAATACGAATGTTCAACTCTGGACACCAAATGAATCGAAAAAAGATGACTAATGATTACATGGAATGCTGCATCAAATCACCAGATGTAAATATACCAGTTTCCCCAACATATTCAGGTATCTTCTAATGACTGAATTAAAATGTGGGATATTCTAGTCCGAATGTATGAGACTTTGAATAATCATGTGATGCTGTTGGACATGATCGTGTACAAGCAAATAAAATATTATTACTCTTTTTGCACTTCTTGTTTTATACACACTGCTTGAATGTATTAGTTTTATCAATAAAGTTCGTATAATACAGAAACTGCTTTCAGCTTTTCAATTATAGTATATTTATAACCACTATAAAGACTGCGGCTGTAATAATCATGTGAAACATCTGACAGATTTTATATGCATGATCAGGGCTGCAACTTGTTTCTTTGTCATCCAGGGCAATAACACATTTTGTCAACCTGCATAATTTGGAAGGAGCAGTTTAAGGGTAAAGACAGAGCCTGAGTCATGTCTGGCACTACAGTTTAAGGGTGAATTTGGTATCCCCCCTCTGGTTCAGCAGCTGGGGCACCAGATCTGCCTGCTCCTCCCTTCCCCAGTTGTAGCTCTGTGTATAAGAATTTTAAGTGATAAATCACTTTGACTGCTCTTTCCAACTGTTCATTAAAAGTTTGTTTGCATGTGTTATATGTAAGTTTACACAGGGAGGAGCACAGTAGGCATGGGCTACCTACTCCCTCAATGTAACCAAAAATGCTAAATATTTTTAAATTTCTTAAAATATTGAACGACAATGCATTTTCTGTAACCTTAATTCATTAATTCAGGTGCTTTTTGAAGGTTAGTAACTCCAAGTACCCCTCCCCCCCCCCCCCAACAATAAAGTATTCTCCCTCAAAAGATCAATCCTGCATATGCCTGTAAGCATAGTAGAGTCTTGAAAGCCTGAGGTTCAGAAATTTCTTGAATTTCTTTGAGCTGATCTCACCAGTCAGTAATAAATCGGATCATTCAATCAGATTTAAATTAATAAGATTTGAATCATGCAATATGAATTAAGTCATTTTTTATCATAAAGTTTATAAAAATCATTCATGATCGACATGGATGTTTGTATTTTTAAAAAATTAAAACATCTAGAGCAATTTTGAATTTTCTGTTATTTCAGGTAAGCCTATTTTTTGGTAATCCCTGATGGTCTGTCCTATTCATCATCATGAATCTCAGATAGTCAAAAAATCCCCCCCATAAAGTTTACTGTGGGAGGGGGGCTCAAGCAGCACCTCCTAGAGATAGAAAGCCTCTGCATGTGATGTTAGTAAGTAGTCCATTTTCGCTCAGAATATTCAGGGAAAAAATTCCCTGCTCGTGCCAGTATCATTGTTGTGAGAAAAAGAAATAATCGGGCTAAGAATTGGCACTTTCTATGCCCCACATCCAATCACTATGTGGTATTCGTGAGCCAATCAGGAAGATTCTGCGCCAAAATAAGAAGAAATGAAATAGGATGCTGTGTTTCAAAATGTGGAAAACTTGCTGGGTAGTCTGAATGACGTTTACGGCAAACAGTGCAGAGTCTTTCTATCTCTCGGAGGTGCTGGCTCAAGTCAGAGGCACAGTTTTGAGAAATACCTTCGAGGGTCAAGAGAAAAAAGGTACAGGGAATCTCTTCCAGAAAAATTTTGAGCTACTTAACATTCAAAACTTTTAAATCTAACAATAAATAAATATTACTTTTTTAAATATATATGTATTTTAATCATTTTATTTTGATTGCTTTGAGACAGAGGTCAGAACTATCATTTTACTCTTTCCTGCATATGCCTCTGATTCGAGTGACTTGAGTCCCTAGTTTCCAGCACCCATACTGAAATTTTTTAGAGGAATGTGTACGAGGTGCATGTACAGTTAAATTGCAGTAGTTGAATCAGTTTGCTGCAATATGAAGTGCTTTCTTTGCTGTATTACAGTACACGCCCACCAGGGCAATCCCAAAATGTCTTGGGTGCTTAAAACATTCTTATTTCGGCAACCCCGGGCTTAGATATAAGTTTTTTTCTCCTGATAACACGTTTTCCTTATCCCATCCTGTCAATCAACAGCCAGTGGGCTGAGTCAGCTTTTATTCGAAGTCTGATAACGGAAGAGGGAGAGAGGATGTTTTCCTTTCCCTTCGCAGTAGGATATGATTAAGCATACAGTATAAATAACAGAAAACGATAGTTTTTTCCTCTTGTTTTTTATTATATTTTGTGTTTGGGGGGCATTTATCAGCTCACACAATCGAAAAAAATGTTTTCTTGAAAATAGATGGCAATTTCTAGGTGTACTGATTTCTACTATGGCAGTTATAATGCAGATCAGAAAAAATTTTAAAAATGCTTAAAGGGTTAAACTACCTTGGGTTCACGTTATGATTTTATCATTCAATAATTTGGTAATATTTCTGCAACTGTAATATATATATATGTATATAATGAATTAAATCAACACCATATTTTAATGGAAAAACCTCATGAATTTTTTTTACATTTTACCATTGCCTACTTCATATATATAGAAGACTATTCATGTGGTCATTAAAGCAAACAACATTTACACATGTTCTATAGATTTCTCTATTGCAAAAATATATAAAATTCCATAACCTCTGTCTCTCTTTCTTTCTTTCTTTCTCTTTTCAAATGCTTTGTTCCTACTACAACATGATATGCACATGGCGGAACTGGGAAAGCACTGCATGCGAGGGTTAGAGGGGGTTTGGCTCATTTTTCATTGTTGTGCAGCCTCAGAGACTTCAATGTTCTTTGTACTACACCAATTTCATGTCATCGACTCATATCTGTTCCCTGCTGCAACCTGAGCATTTTCCCGGCTGATGTCTCGACACTGAAACGAATACGAAAACATGTATATACATAGAAAAAACAATAAAATAAAAAATACAACAATGACAACTAAAATGAAGTGGAAATTCAATGAAACAAATGACTGTGAAGTTCATTGAAAGAGAATGAAACAGACAGGGGAACCTTTATCACAGAGCTGGATTCCATCAGCTAAGAAATTTGGACTCCCCACCCCACCTGGAATTTTTCACAGGTCCCCCATATAGTAAATTTATAGTGTAAAAGAAATAAAAATTGGTAAGCTTCTTCCCAGTCTGAAGCCCTGTTAGCCATGGGGGGTCATGAAACAGACTGTCACAGGCAAATTCTAACCACTTTTTCCACTAAAAAATCACACGGAAGTGGGGGGAAAACTTGCAATAGGAAGAAATTTAAAATAATAATAAAGGAAAAGTCAAATGTAAGGTGGTGTGATAATATTTCATTAAGAAAAATAAAGGACAAATTTTTGGCAGAATTGTTAATTATTGCTAAAATATTGCATGCCAATACTAAAACAAGTTGCAAAATGGGTATAATGGGAAATAAAGTGCTAATGCAAATCATAGCAAATTAAAATGTATTTCACAAAAATAAAATGCTGAATGTGCAAATATCTTAGTTGAATTATATATATATATTCTTAATTATTCTGATGTAAACTATAAGTTACGGAAGTTATCTTTATCCATGATTTCAATAAAGATTAAGTTTCATTGGGAAAAAATTTAAACATAGGTATCTCTTAAATCAAGGGTATTAGACCTTTAGAAGAGTGTGGCCATCGATTATTTAAATACGGGTTGCCGGACACTTAAGTTATGGAACAGCACTGCAGATTACTTAGGTGATCTGTAAATGTACTTCGGGTCACTTGAGTGATCTGGAACTGTGCTGCAGGTCACTCAAATGATCTACAGATAATTTTCTGATCTTTGGCACTGATCAAGTATCAGCTTAAAGTTCAGTTTATTTCATACCAAATCCCATTAATCTTTTCATAAATTGTTCGCTAAGTCAGGATGTGAAACATACCAGCTAACCATATCAGCTCCAATCAAGTCGTAAATGTGGAACATAATGCCGAGAATCGCTTTTCTGGGTAATTTCCTCTTTTCCAGCTCAGCCTGCAGAATTTCTTTATACTTTGTTCTACGCACATATTGCAAGGTTGCTCTTCGACCAAAAAGGAACGTCTTTACAAATTCGCCCACAAGAGGAATAGAAAGCCAATAGCATCCAATATCTCTTGATGTCAAAACTCCGCAATGGACTAGTTCTCTGCAAAAAAAAAAAGAAAAAGAGATGTTAAAATATCTTTGATGACATATACCACATTAAATATTTTCTTGTTAATTTTTTTTGCCAGCTATACACCTCTTACAGTATTTTTTATTTTTAATAAATAATGTGATCCTCATGTATTCCCAAGAGATCCATACAATCTGTCCAGGTAATTTGTTAGTGTTAATAAACATCCATGCTGAAACTGGGATTCAAACCCAGACCCGCAAGGTCAGAGGCTAGCTCCCTAACCACTCGACTGCCAGGCAGCGCTGGATTAGACCATGGATTACACAAAAAAGATCAGAATTTTTTAACATGGATTATATACCTCTGCATATTATCTGTAGCTTTTTCCTTGAAAGGTTGAAATGGAGAAATAAATATATTAATTTGTTTCTGCATTTCAACCTTTCAGGAAAAAAGCTACAGATAATATGCAGAGGTATATAATCCATGTTAAAAAATTGATTTTTTTCAGATTTTTTTTATATTAAAAAACTAATTTGTGAAAAATAATTTTTCTATATATTGATCTCTCAGGGCTTGACAAATAAGAATCTAGGAGCCAGAAAAATTTTTTTGGAGCCAAAAATTTAAATAAAAAACAGGTTCCAAATAATATTTCTTTCAACTTTTCCAGGACATAGCGGTCCCCTTCCATGTTGATAGATATGCTGATATGAATTCCAAAAATTTTATGTTGTCCTGACTCCAATTTAGTAATCACAGAGAATTTTGAGCACCAATCCCAATTTTTCACTCGCCATGGCGAACTGGCACATGGGATTTGTCCAGCCCTGATATAGATTTATAGATAACAGATAAAAGTAAAAAAACCTCTAAAACCTTTGAACTAAAACCTGTTCTATTCCTCACAATTTTATTATTGATGGATGAAAATTGCAAATGTTGATTATACACAGGAAAATATTAGAACCGTAACTAGGTTGGGACAACCAGGGCTGCCCCCTGGGCCTCAAGCCAAATGGTGGTCACCACAAAAGTTTACATTTGTTTTGCATAATAATAACCCATTCAAGAGCGGCTCCAAGGGAAAAGTCTGCCCCAGAGCTCAAGAAGACACACTACAACCCTTGAAAATATATTTATTTTTTTGAAGAAAAGTTGGTAAATTCCTAAGTTTTAAAAGAGAAATACAATAGGAACTCAAAATAAATAAATATATATACACCATAATTTCACACAACTATGATCCAAACACCTGTGCTCACTAAAAGAATTGATAATCGAAACGCTAACAACATCTAGTGAACTATTTAATTACTAAAGCGAAGAACATACATAGTGTAATATGGAGATGTGGTTTAAACTCCCCCTCTCTCTGATACTTTCAGGTGAATCAGCTGTTAGTTGGGGGTTATGTTTTTCACGTTATCTTATCAGCTGCAAACTTTCTCAACTACACGTTACTACAACAAGCTGTTCTGCGCTATTGATGTTCTGTATTATAGGCAATTTAGTATTTACATATGTTTAATAAACATTTTTGCTGTTGCATGCATATAAAAATAATTATAGGAAAAATAATAGAAAAAATTGTACTTTGCTCTCAACTATGGTCCAAGAATTTTTATGGACCACAAGCTGTTATCCGCAGCATCGCTTGCATGGATTTGGTAATATGAAAATTATTCAATAATTCCGCCCCCCCCCCCATGTAACATTTGAACCCCTCATGACAACCTTGGGGGATGAATTTTCAGAAATTCCGTCTTAGTGGGTATTTATATTGTAAAATATAATATTGACTAAATTTCATATTTATGGCTTCAGTGATTTCGGCTAAAATAGTGTATGATAAGCACTTGATGAGTGCTCCATATAACCTTTGAACTCCCCTCCCTAAGGGGCTGAATTTTAGAAAATCTCTTCTCAGTGAATCTCTACATTACAATGCAAAAATACTAACCAAATTAATATGACCCCCCCTTGAACCCCTTAGCGGTTGAATTCCGAAAAACCCTCTCATAGTGATGAAACAAAACTTCTAACCAAATTTTATGATGAGCTTCAGCAGTTTTGGCTCAGCATGATTTCTCTATGAACCCTTTTTTGACCCCCTTAGGGGTTGAATTTAGAAAACCCCCTTGATCTTCTTTTAGCAAAGATAAAGATGGATATATGATATAGTAGATTCTCTCAACTATAGTTCGTAAGCGATTTATAACATGAAATATATGATGGACTACAGTTGGGACTTCATAACACAACTGTGGTCCAAAATATAATTTTTAAAAATCCATATAAGAGCTACATAAGGAATAAAAAACATTTTCAATATTAATGCTTGATCTTATTACAGGCAATATCAGCAAAATAAGTTTTTTGAACAGCTTGAATACAGAAGTTATGATTAATCTAGAAAATGGTGTTGTTTTGGACCATAGTTGTGTGAAATTATGGTATATATATAAGGTACTAATAGGGGCTGGAGGTCTGGCAGGAGGCTGGTTGTCCATTTTAATGAAAGCCTGATTCATAACAAATAATTCTTATAGGATGTAATCAAACAAGGTATACATCAATGAAAGTACAGTAGTTAGCTATAAAAAGTGTTTAAACATAGACTGAATTGAAAAAGATGCGTATTCATACACTGTATGAATATCTGGACATTTCTTTACAACTTGTTCAAGGAATTCATACACTGTATGAATATCACTGTATTAATCTTATCACACTTCACATTGTGTGATTCTCTTGGCCTATTGGTTTGAGAAAAATTTGAAGTGTTTGAGCGTGAAATTTTCAGTTAAGAGTAGTAAATTTTCTGTTTCCATGTTAGACAGGTTGTGTTGGATCCAGGTTTTTTAATGTGTTATTAATTTTTTCTGTTGACAGGTTTCCGCTTAAGACAGGTTTCGTTAAAGACAGGTTTTGCTGTACAACATTTTTTTTTTTTTTTTTTTTTGCTGAGTGGCAATTTTCTTTAAGCTTCAACTTAGAAATATTTCAAAACATAACAAATACATTAATGTTGCTTATTTAAACTTTCAAAATGTTTTGGCTTTAACATTTTTATTTTCATCAATAGGAGAATTTTGGACTTGGTGATAATTTCCTCATCACTAAAGAAAAAAAAAAAATCGTTTAATAAAATAGATGTCAGTTAAGAGCTTTTGATTAATGAGGGTTGAATAATTATTCTACTATACAATAAAACTTATTGAGCATTGGCCACATATTGAATTTGTAAAAAAATTATGTAGTTACTTAGCACCATGTCTTGTCAAATGGTGACAAATCAGATAAATCAAAGAAAGCAGCTGAGAAAAAATGGATTAAACTTTCAACTATTTAAAGGTGACTTTTTTACTATGTTCACTTACCTAACACTTTCTTCCCTGAATGAATAATCTCGAATCAAGACTTCTTTTGTGTAACTAATATCTGGACATTTCTTTACAACTTGTTCAAGGAATGCAACTGTTGAAATAAACAATAAATTTCAGATGTGAACAAAATGAAATTTTATTTTTCTTTCAAAGAAAACTTGGATTATACTGATATGAATTAATAACATATATTTCTGTTCCTCCATTGATATTACCTTTGAGTTATGATTTATTACTTGTGCATAAGGATATCAAAAATATCTAGAGACCTTGGAATTTGCAAAAAAAGAATTAAAGTAATTTTCTAAGAGAAATGAAATGAGTTAAGAGCAATTTATCTCAATAAGAAATTCTGTGCAAGAATTGTTTTTGTGATTTCTTCCATGTTTTACATTATAAGACAATGCAAAAAGTTCCAAGAAAAAAGTTCCTGACCCCCCCGTTTAGGACTTCCATTTTTGTTTCTGATAGAGGGTGCATTTCTGAGGATGTGACACAACCAAAATGATAACCCATCAGTGAGAAAAAAACCACACACGCAAATTTGACAATACAGTGATACATTTTATGAATTTTTTGGTTAACAAAGATTTTTTTCATGATTTTTTCTGCCTCAGCTACTGATCATTTTTGTTGATATAGATGCACACATTAACATATAAAAGCTGCCTCTTAAACTGAATTAATTTAACACCAATCATCATCAGAATTTCTGCCACTACTCGAGCCTGATTAACTCATGTCCACCTCAGAATCTTTTCCAGTTATACCTCTTTCTGAAAGTTTTTCATACACTTCATGTAAAATGAAATATTTAGCTAACAGAAAAGGCATTGAAAAAAATAATAAGCCTATACTTTCAGAGCACAAGTATTTTCAGCGTAAGACTTTTAGCATCAAACTGAACTTCTGGACATTCTAGGAGCTTACTTTTTCCATCTGCATGTATCACACAGAAATTATCTGACCGAATCATAAATGGATGGGGACACCTACAAACTCGACTGGGTTGTGTCCACACCAGCTTCAGTAGAACTGGCGCACAATGGTAAGATACTCATCTTCCACTATGAAGGTTACCATGACGATCCAAGGGTTGGAATCTGAGCATAGAACATTCGAAACAAGTTCTTTATCTGCTGAGCCTGCGGCAAACATAGATAGATAGGGCCTTCATTTCCCACCCAATTTCACTGGTTGGAAGTTGCCGTATGGCAATATATAACAGGAGTTGGTGTGTGGGTAAAGTAGTAGCTTCAGTAGACTAAAGCTGGTGTTGGTTGTGTACATAGTGTAAAAAAAAATTACCAATAGTACCTCATCTTAATGTAAATTCTCATTTTGAACTGGTTAATTTTAGGCATCAGTTCGTTTGTCTTTTTTTAGTGTTCCTTGGTGTTTTAAGAACTTATCTTTAAATTTCGGGTAGTACCTGGAATAAATTAAATGATTTTCCAGAGAAACCTATGGGAAACCACGTTTTGTGTAACGAAGATCTTGACTCACAAACAAGATTCCCAAACGAATCTTTGTTAGCTAAGGTATCACTGCAAAGTAGAACGTTGATTGATTATTCAACCAGAAATTGCTCCTTTAGCTCAGCATTTTGTGTTACATTATAGACCCCCCAAAGCATTTGAAGAAAGTTATCTTTTAAGATAGCACAGCTATTACCTTTTGAAAAGTGACAAAAAAAAAAACCACCAACCTATGCTGGGAGTTTTTCCACAGGTTTTTTCAACATGGCAAATATAGTCCTCCAATGCAACAATAGCCAATTCTCCATCTGCTGCACCTAATCTAAAGAGACGTATCTCCCCATTCCTGCGCATATCACTCTGAAATAAGAACTAATTGTATTAAAAGGTCCAGTGGAAAAAAAAAGTTTATCAATGCATATTTCTGTAGTAAGCACATTGCAATTCCAATTCAAGAACATATGTGTAATAAGAATGCAGACTATTCACATGAGTTTTTACATTTCCCCATGCGACAGAGCCCGGGTCATGTGGTGTGGTGTTAGTCACCTAAGTTTAAGGTATTTTCACATTATATGACCCATATTTAACTGGACTTCCTCTATATTTTCGATCATCCTGATTTTTTAAACTGAAATATCATATTTTTTGGATAACACTATTCAAAAATGTATGATTATGAGAAAAACATATTCAACTCAAATATTTGTCATGTTAAACCCATTTTTCTGAATTTTTCTATGGACTGCATTTCTTTCCATAACAGATTTGCTGAAGAGCCAATCTACAATTTTCGTGGTCACATCTGATAATTTTAGCAATTGCTGACAATTTCAATCACATAACAATTTTATTGGTGACCACTGGCAATATCCTGTATTCATTATCCCAATCACGGACCTAGTTAAACTGGTGATTTAAAAAATATTTTTTATAAAATTCTTACATTTACTGTTATGTATCAAGGTTTCATTTTTGGTTTTATTTGTGAACAGAATTTGTTTGGAGCCTCTGAGAATATTTTGATTTCTTTATAACTCATAGAAATCATTCCCACATGAAATTAAACTTGCAACATGAAAATTTGAATTTTCATAAAAAAAAAAAAAATTGTTCAGAAACTTCTAAAGAAGAATCTGACATTAGTTACCAGTTCCTTGTCAACTTCAGTCCTTTCCGGGATGAAAGCGTATAGCTGATGTTTCATTATTAGAGCCGGTATACTGCTCTGAAATTTCCCATTAGGAAATAATGACCTGAGATAGTTGAACACACTTCTGGCACTAGTGAAATCACCTGAAAAATAAGGTATAATGAATTGTCATAACATCTGCTTTGTAACAAAAGTCAAAAATGAAAAATATAAAATATAAGCAACTAATATATAAGGAAAAGCAGTATAAAAAAGTAACAATCACAAAAGACAATACTCACATTATCGTAAACAGAGTTTGACAAAAATAAAATAAAAAAATCGGGCACCAGCAAAATCTCTTAACAAAAAAAACATTTTTTTTTCCTCTCTCAAAAACAACAGCTCTAAATAATCCTTTTAAACAAAAAAAAAATTATCCAGGACTTGCCAATCCCTCACCACGATGTTGATGGGCATGCTGTCATGAAATCAAAATTTTATGTCATTCTTAGAATCCAATTTATAAATCACTTGCAGGAAATTTTAGGTTCAAATTTCAGATTTTCCAGTTACTATGGTACCCTGGAATTTGTCAAAAGCACTGCATTTAATTAGCCTGCACTTTAAATCCTTATTACACCTTTACCCTTATCACACAGAGCAATATGTACCAATTTACATCTTCTCATCCTGAAACATATTTTTCTTTACTCCTTGAGGATCAGGGACGAGATATCTCACCTGAGTAAATGAAAGAAATACATTTGAGCTCCTTTTCCCTTCCTTAGAAACTCTTACTGGTAACACTGTAAAAGAAAATTGTCTTTTTCTTTTCCTCAGCATTATCTTTATATCTCTTCTCCCTCGCTACAGTTTGATGACTAAAAAAAAGGTATAACATACATAGGTAAAGGATAACTAGGAGAAGAAGAAAGAATGGAAGAGTCTGCTTTCCTCATTTTTTTCTTCATTTCCAATGTGTAAACACTGATACACGTTTTTGAGATTTATCTCTAATAATTCAATTACAAAAAGTGTAAAAATATATTGCCAAAAGCCTGTACATAACAGGGTTATCAAGACACATTTTGAACAAAGCTGGAAGGCTTTCCACAACATTTTTTTAGAGAGAAAAACACAAAAAGGCACACAGATGGGAAAGAATTTAAAAAAAAAAAAGAATTTACCTCCTGAAGAGGGTGGGGCATTAACGTTAGAAAATTTAGCTTCGTATAGTTTTTTTTGCATACATCAGTGGTTTTGAAAGGAATTAATGACCTTAGTTGGGGCATGATGACAGATGCAGAAAAAAACCCATTTTTCAACATTTGAAATTAAGAATCTGTGTAGAAAAATTTGCAACGAAATCAACTGCTGCATTTTCTTACAATTTATCATTTTTGTCGCACCACAGCCATTTTCTACACACGAGAGCTAACTCGACCCTGACCTTCAACTTATTGTTGATTCCAAACCATAGTGTTCGCAGCATTTTGTCTTTTTTATATTCACAGAGATTGGTGCATTAACCAGGGTTGTAATTTTTACTAGTCAAAATTAGTTTTGACCAGACCACTGGCCAAAAGTGGTTTCAAATGGCTAAAAGTAGTAAAAACTGATCAAAACTATTCTATTGAAATACACTGAAATGGTCTTAAACTGATACACTCACAGTAATAGTTCTGTTTTCTTTCAGATTAAATTTAAGATCAGTTTTTACTTTTAACAAGCAGATTAGAATGCATTCTAATGCATAGAATGTATTTTTAAGAAAACAGGGTTGCATTCACTTTGACCAAGTGCCTTTCTACCATGCAGAAAACCTGTTTCAACTGTATTAGTTGATAACAGTTTTGACTATTTTCAGTTGTTTACTACAAAAGACTGCTTCAAATGGTCGAAAAAGCAACAGCAACCAATTTTTCCATTATTTTTTTTAATAAGTAGTTTCTCATAGAGCTGCCATAGTATCATGCCACCCTCTTCTCACAGCAGCCAAGACAGCAACTAGTAGAGTGCAATTTGAGGGGGGATCTAGTGCCTCATGCATTGGATCAGGAACGGCACCAAAATAGACTCTGGCCCCTGGTGACAGAGCAAATTTTTTGTTTCTAGGTGCAGCTCTGACAGCAAGTTCTATACAACTACTAGCCTATTTAATTTCACTATCTTGGTATTATTCATTGACTACACTCGTGTGCAAAATTAAGAGAAATAGCACATTATGTCAAATTTCTGAAAAAGTAGTGGACAGATTTTAATGAAATTTGGTACAATTACATAATTATATCATAAAAAGAGATGTACCATACAAAAGTCATAGTACAAACACATGATTGTCAGTAAAGCTCATCATTGCAGGAATGTCCAAAATCCATGTTGCGAGATCGAACTGAAAATAAGTCTAATATGGGGTATGGTCCTCTCTCACAATTACAGGTGCACAGCGCAACTGCATACTGGACACGAGGCTGTTGAGGAGTCCCTCTGGCAATTGGTCTACCTCCTGCAGCAATGCAGTTTTCAGCTCCAGGATGGTTCTCGAAGAAGGATGGCAAGATGCAATTGCCCTCCCAAGAGCACCCCAGACATGTTCTATAGGGTTTAGATCAGGCGATCTGGCTGGCCAATCCATACACTGAATATCCTCACTTTCTAGATAATCGTTGATAGGTGAGCCCAATGTGGACGAGGGTTGTCATCCATGAACAGGAACTAGGGCCAACAGCGCCCCCCCCCCCTGAAAGTGGGAAGGAGTTATCGGGTGCCAGGCTCTTTCTAGATGCTGGTACATGAAAAATCAGTGTCCAGGCTGAATCTAGACTCATCTGTGAAGAGCACGGTGCTCCAATGAAATCTGGTCCAAGGCTGATGTTGTATGCACCATGCCAAACCTGCTGTCTTGTGTGCTGCAGTGAGCGAGACGTAAAAAGTGGGTCTTCTGTCTTCTGGCATAAAGCTCTCTTTCATGAAGACTTTGGGCAACAGTAAACCGTGAAACTTGAGCTCCAGCGACAGCATGCAGCTCACGTGAGAGCTGTAATGCTGTAGTAGCGCTGAAAGTGCCAAATAACAATCCTATTGGCCATCGTTTCTCTTTGACGACCTTGTCTAGGTCTTCTCAATATGAATCCATTGTCCTGAAACTGTTTCCAGATTGTTGCAGATGACACTAGGCATCAGATCAAGCTCTGTAGCCACCTGCACTTCTGATTGTCCTGCCTCCAATGTACTGACGATTCTCCATCTCATTCCATCATCCACACATTTATGGCTCATATAAATATACAACATTAACTTTTTCTTTTTTAAATTTAATTTTTTTTTAATCCGCTTATAAATACTTTAACTTCATGTCATATTTTCATGTATAAATGAATCACCTTAATAAAATGAAGGTTTTGAACAGTTTAGAATATAAGGGTTTGGATAATAATGATAAAAACATATATATATACCCTGGTTTTTACTATAATGACAAGAACTTCAACCCTGAGGTTTGTACTGATAATTCGTTGAGAGAGATTTTGGATGATTTTTTATGGCTTTAATTAAATTTTATTCAAGTTGACATTAAATCTTCACTCAAATATAATTAACTAGCATACATTTAAATATTCATACTTCACTGCTTCAGTCATTAATTTCATTGAGTTATTAAGGCAGTATAATGTAACTACCTTTTAAGAAGTAATGGGAAATAATTAGAAGTTTTATCGACCAGGCCAGTTAATACAACGCTGGCATTAACCCCCTCAGTGTGGGACTCCCCACAGTAGAAATTGCTTTCTGTGGTCATCGTTTTTGTCGTTATTGCATTATTTACAAGAATTATCAGAAAAATGCAGCAATCAATTTCATTTAATGGGTTAATGGATAATTATTGATCAGTAATTTATTTTTTCATCATGACCAAATTGAAGGTCACAAGAGCGTGTTACCAATGCGCAATCTACCAATTGAAATACTAACCCTTTTCATTTTGTAAACCTATTTTCAATAATTTTTTCTTTCTCTCCTTGTATATGCTGTCTATAAATGCTCTTTTGCGATTCATCCTATGAAATAGTCAAAGGAAGAAAAAAAACCAGTGACACATGTGAAAACGATACTGTCTATAACGATAAGGGTGGATTCACATCTACAGACACAGCAAACATTCTTTAACATAAAAATGTCTGTCTGCACCTGCGCAGCCGTGATACAATAGATATAAATACATTCATTGGTTTTGTCAAAAATTGTTTGCTGTGTTTACAGATGTGAATCCATGTAAAAAACCTGTCTATAACAATTTTTTTGATCCCGGCGAAATTCCTATTCAATAGGAAATGACGCAAATGCTCAAACTATTTACAACAAAAACAAACATGCCCATAACAATATTTTTTTTTCTAGGTCCCTACAGTATCGTTAGAGACAGGTTTTACTGTATATAAAACACATCTGTATGTTATTGTTATAATATACTGTCAAACCCCATTATAATAACTTTACAATGGGAATACCTGAAATCTCAAGGATCTCTAAAAGGTCTATAGAGACGATCCCTCTCAACATGCCTTTGTTTCTAAGTAACTTTTCTGACATGCTTTCACACTCTCAAGGTCACCCTTTTGTCATTCACTGTATTCGTCTCTCACTGACCGGGTTCCTTGCTCTCCAAGTCACTCCATGCTTACACACTGTTTTAATTGCTCACTGTCCTGATCCATCTCTCTCTCTCTCTCTATATATATAAATATATTTACTGATGCCTGAAATTGGCCAATTCACGAATGGGCCAATTTTGTTAAATATTGACTCGGCCAGTGATCCATGGCAAAAGTCTGATACCAAAAGACACGATTCAAGATCGTCAAATTAGAATATTTTTTGGTGATAATTATATCCACAATAGTTATGACAACTCATCAGACTGTAGTTATGATGTGGTAATCACTCCAAAATTTGGCAAAAAAACTACATGTTTATATAATTTTTATAGGTCCAGTGCACATAAGAAAATATTGGGACCCCCCTTAAACTAGAAAAAAAATATAAAGTTGAGATTCTGTGGGGATTCCTCAGAAGTCTAGATCACGATTTTGGTCACTCCCATACCCTCTCTAGTTCAGTGGTTCTCAACCTTTTTTTGACTTGCGGAGCCCTGTAAGCCTATTTTTATTTATTCATCAAAGTTGTAGTTTACTCTTTCTTGAAAGTTCTGGCATCTATTCATTCATTGCAGTTTACTCTTTTGATCACTCCCGTACTCACACACCCTCTAGATCACTCCCATACTCACACCCTGTATCCAGGGCCGCAACTAGATGCTTGGTCAGCCAGGGCAAGAATGCATTTTGGTGTCCCCTCATAATGTCAAAGAAGTTAAAGAATGAAATTTGCGTCCCCTCCTCTAGTCCGGCGCCCGGGACACCAGACCCGCCTGCCCCCCCTAGTTGCGGCCCTGCCTGTATCGATCACTCATGTGTGCACACTCTTTTCGTTGCTCACTCTGACCTGATACACTCTATATATATATCACTCTTTCAGTCATTCCCATACTTGCACATCCTGTAGGTCACTCTTTTGGTCGTTCACTAACCTATTCCCTTGATCTATTAATGGCAGAAGCGGATTATTGGTTTAGCTACCATTCTCCCATTTTACACTAATTCCCTTCATCACTCCGCCCTGGGGGCCTACGGCCTGCTTAGTCGTCGCTCCTAACCCTGTAAATACGCCACTGGATACGCATACCACAGGTTAACAAAGATGAACCCATCAATCATTAAAAAAAAAAAAAAAAAAGTCTATTTAGGTATTATCAGTTATTTGAGCAAAGAAAACTCTGATGGCCACGTTTAGTCAGAAACAAAATGACAAATAGCTCGCATTCACGCAAAAATTAAATTTTGACGTAATTTGTAATTAATTGTAATTAATTGGCCCAATTCTCAATGATATTTACACAAGAATAACCTCGTTTACATTTTGTAGTTGAATTTATCCAATTTTAATGTACAATAAAAATTTCTCGATCCAAACATCAATGATAAATGGGAAATAAAAATGTTTACTCAGAGCCAACTATTTCTTTTACCTGTAAAGTGCTTCTTCTTCTTCTTCTTCAATTATACAGGGCTTTATGCCTTCGGGCCATCCCCTGTTAGAGAAAGAAACATTCCACAAAAGCATAGAAAATGTTATAAAATATACTAACGAAAGAGCTGTCATCAATCACAGAACACATGGGAATTCCAGCAATTTCCATTCTTCCCTCTTCTTCAGAAGGGTATGAAAAAAAAAAAAAAAAAACCAGACGAAACAAACGCAGATGGAGATGTTATATGAGATGGAGAAGAAGTCTTCAGGCTTAGGGGACGATGCTAAGCCGCTTTAGAATGATATGATGACATGGAGTCCCTGGATGAGTGTGTGGTAACAAAAATGAAACCAAACAACCAAGACAGAAAAGGACAAAAACCAAACGAGAGAAAGAAAAGGGGGAGAGAAAAAAAATAATAAAAACTTACGAAAAACGTTGACTAAGGGTAACGAACCTCTCAAAGCTACAGATAATGTTCTCAGGTCTGCCTGAACAGAACTCGGACCAACACCTAACTGGTGGAGAAAGAGAATTAAAAGTTGAGAACCGAACCTGGGAGAACCCAATACAAGAAAACAAAAAATGAGATGAAGTTTCAGGAATCTTGCATTGTGGACAGAGAGGGTTAGCCATTTTCCTGATACGATGTAGGTATTCGTTCAAGGGAGCTCTATTGCAAATGAGTTTGTAAAATAAACATTCCAACCTTCTGTTCGAAAACAAAGGGGAGAAGTTCTGGCAGCAGTTATAGAAGAAGCTAAACTCAGGAATAGATAAGAAAAGAGCATTGCGAATATTTTCCTTGAAGTAGCGATAGTAAATCGAACGAATGTCCTCCACATAAAGGCTAGAAGGTAGAAGATCAACAGTAGAAGAAGCTACAGTACGAACATGATTGTCAATGGTTTCATTAATGGTAATGCCCGAATGACTTGGGACCCAAATTAGTGATATGCTGTTAACCAAAGAACTAGTATGAACCAGTTGAGCATACAGGAGATGAGTCACCGTAGATGAATGAATAGAGAAATTGTCGAGAGCCATGATGACTGATTTGGAATCCGTAAATATGAATATTGAAGAATTAGACGATTGAATGAAGGATCTGAGACCCAAAGTAATAGCAAGGGCCTCCGCAGTGAAAACTGAGGAGTCTTTATTAATGAACCAAGACTTGATAACTCTAGTAACCAAACAGAAAGCTCCACAAACCACTTGAGATGATTTAGATGCATCTGTAGCAATTACATGAGCATTCAGCGGCAGAGACTCAATGTACTCTTGGAATATTGCTTGATAAGGGATGGTAGACTTAGTTTTTTGAAAATTAAGACCCTCCGATATGAAATAAATATTTGAGGGTATCCACGGCCAAAAGGAATAAATTGGACGCAACATGGACCTATGGGAAAAACCAATGGTATTATTGAACTGTGATATTTTCCTAGCCAAAGATGGAGAGAGGCGACAAAAACCCGAATCCATATGGTTAGAGTGACCCTGCGTGGGAGAGGCTGTGGCAGAAATACAAGATAACCCAATTCTGAAGAGAATAGAATCCTGAAAGGAGGGTAGGGCGAGAATGGTTCTGAGTTTATCTATGCGAGTTGACGTAGGGAGGCCTAAGATAGATCTCATCGAGGAGTTATAAATGGTGTTTATCTTAGTGAGAGAAGATTTGGCTGCATTGAACCAAGCCACAGCTCCGTAACCAATGGTACCTCCAATGATGCTCATTAGCACAGGTTTGAGGAACTTGCAAGGAATATTTCTTGAGGAGTGAGAGATGGAGCGACAAATGTTTAAAGATAGAGTGCCCTTAGAACGCAGAGATGATAATTGTTTTTTCCAGGTGAGAGTACAATCCAGATGAACACCTAGAACTTTCAAATACGGATCAAACGGAATGGATTCGCCATTAATGCTGAAAGAAGGAAAGTATGGAGGACGTCTCCGTGAAAAAATAGAAAAACGAGATTTGGATAGAGAGATGCACAAGCCACTATTTTCAGCCCATCTGAGAATGTTAGGCAGGGTGTTCATCAATCTAGACTCAGCATACTTCCCATCTAACGCATTCATCTGAAGAAAAATATCATCAGCATACATAAAAAAATTAATGTCAGAATTAATATATGAGGTTATATCTAGTGTGAACAGAGTGAAAAGTACAGGGGAGAGGGTGGAACCCTGTAAAAGACCGCAATTGGGAGCAAAAGCACCAGATCTGGAACCCCTCCAATGAATGACATGTTTACGGTTCGAGAGATAATTAAAGAGCCAAGTTAAAAATTTACCATGAAAGCCCAAGCGGGCTAATTTGACAATGAGCAAATCATGTCTCACAGAATCATAAGCAGCTCTCAAATCTAGAGCAATAATGTAGCTAGTATAGCCCCTTTGGAGGGCATATGAAATGGAGAACACCATATCTTTCATGCAAACCTCAGCACCAGTTTTTGGTCGAAAACCATAAAAGTTTTTTGGAAAGAGCTCAAATCGTAATGCAATCCAGGTGATCCTAAAAAGAATGATTCGCTCAAAGATTTTGCTAATAGTGTTTATAAGGGTCAGAGGACGAAAGTTCTTCGGATCATTTGTTGGTTTTCCTGACTTGGGAATAAAAATAATACGTCCTTCTTTAAAAGTCGGCGGCACCAGCGATGAAGACCAAAGGGTATTAAATGCATTCAGAAATTCAATCCCCTTATTTGGAAGGAGTTTATATACCTTCAATGGAACACCATCTGGACCAGGGGTCGTTGAGCGACCAGAAGAAATGGCTCTACGAATTTCCGTGGGAGTGAACGGTGCATCCATCTGAGCCTGGAACTCACGAGGAGGACCATAAAAAGTAACGGTGTGAGATCGGCCAGGTGAAGAGAAATGGTTAAATTTTAAAAGTTGGATCTGTACGAGAGGATCGACATAACTATTATTAGCAATCTTGAAAATATGCCTGGAATCATCCCAAGTTTTCGCCACGATATAACGGTGTCTACGCAAGACAGAAAAAAGAGCTGAGGGCTGCGTAAAAGGATGAAGTTCTTGAGCCAGAGTCTTCAACCGTAGAATGCGAAGGTGGCGACGAAAAACAGAAGCTAATTTTTTATATTTAAACCAGTTGTCCTGAGAGGGCACACGGCGAAATAAGCGGAAAGCCCGTTTTTTTTCGATAAGAGCAATACGCCCTTCTTTATCCAACTTAAGCCAAGGTTGTTTCTTCCGGTACACGGAGTACCTAGCTGAGTTAACAATGGAAACAACATGATTGTAGATATTGTCGAAATCGTTAGTAGCGGGGATGGCAGAGAGACCTGCCATTACCGCTGACCATTTAATGAAACGGAATTCCTGAGATATGAATTGTTTATTCAAAGAGACGGAAATTTTAATTGGCAAATGATCACTATTGAATAAGGATTCACAGGGAGTCCAGATAATATATCTATAAAGACCTGGACTACAGAAACATAAGTCGATATAAGATTGTGAGTCTTTGCTATAAAAGGTGGGGCAAAATGGAGGAACTAGACAAAGGTTATGATTAAGATACCAATTAAATAACATAGTACCTGCAGGAGATACAATATGTCCTCCCCAGTTTGGATGATGACTGTTGGAATCTCCGATTATGATGAAATTCCCAGAGATGTATGAGAAAATATTGTCAATAGCCGCGATATTGAAAACACCTGGAGGACGATAAAAATTAACAACATACATAGAAAAATTATTTAGAAAGACTTGAACAATCATAATTTCAAAAAAGGGGTCGGAAATTTTCCATATCAAAGATGAGGAAAGAGATGAATTCACCGCGGTCACTAAACCACCACCTGGGAGAAGTCGATCATTTCTAAATATCTGAAAACCGGCAAGAAAAAAATGGTCCTTCGGTTCCAGAAAAGTCTCCTGTAAACATAACATATCATAGTTTAAACAAAAATTTCTGATAAAGGATGATTTGGACTTGATGCCTCGGACATTCCATTGAAGAATTCTAAAATTCATATTATTCATAGTTTTTTTTTTTTTGGAAAGGATTAACTAGAAAAATATATTGAACTGAATATAGGGAAAAAGCATCAAATTCACAGAAAAAATAAAAATAAAAAAAACACAAAAAAATAAAAAACACTTATTTTTTGAGAAAGAAAAAGGAAATATCAAGCGAGAAAAACACAATAGGAAAGGGAGGGGGAAAAAAAAAAAAAAAGAAAAAAAAACCAAACCAAACTCGATTTGATCACAACAATAAGAATACTGAACTCTTGTCAGCTCTAAATGAGGTAAAGAAAAACCATTATCAAACTCGATAACAGAGAGAAAGGAAAAAAGATCAAGCGAGGAACAAACTTTAAGCGAGAAGGGGGGAAAAAAAAGGGGGGGGGGAGACAAAAAACGAAATTAAGTGAAAACTAGGTTTTCACATTTGAGGCTGAGTCATTTTTCAGTCTCTTAGCTAATCGTCTTTGTTTAACCCTTTCCGCAGGAGACGTGTAGAAAATATTCGATTCAGGATCTTGAGAAAAGTCACTGTCGTCATTATGCTCAGGGGGCAAAGGTTGATTGAAAATAGCAGTCGAAGGACCAGAAGTGTCCATATTCACATTCGAATTAAGTGACGGTATTATATTCACCTTATGTACAGCTAGGTTAACCGAATTGACTATTTCAGGAATAAGCGCTCTAATAGAGTCATTCAGCGATTCCTGAAGACTTATTTTCAGATCTTTAAGTACAATTTCTTTAATGGCCGATACTTCCGCTTGGACCAGGGAACTGATCTCGGCCTTGAGAGCACTGAAGTCAGATGACATGGAAATGCTGGTCCGAGCAGCATATGAAGAGGAATTCATTTTACATCTTTCTCGAGCGATGTTTATTGGAACATGATGATCGGCTTTATAGTGATATGCTTTTGACTCCAAGACATAAGCAGGGCACTGACGGTCAGAGGCAAGATGAGTGGAAGCCTTACAGTTAATGCAGGAGATAGGGTTTTGGCAGGTTTCGTGGTTATGATTTTGGCCGCATCGTTTGCAGATCTGAGATGATACTCTACAAAACTTTGAGCGGTGAAAGAAGCTCCAGCACCGAAGGCATTGATTAGGACGCTCAATAAATTTACGTGGCCGAAATATCAAGAACCATAACTTTATTTCCGGCGGAATGTTCCTGCCAAGAATCGTAACCAGAACAGTTTGTAAGGGAATTCTTTCTTTTATAAATCTTCGAATACCGATGACCTGTAACCCCTCCGATTGCAGTTCTTCCGCAATTTCCACTACTGCAATATCACACGGAATATTTAGCAAAAATTTGGAGGTAATCGAATCCTTCAAAAGGACCGATTTAACGGGAATGTTCAAAATTTTATCAATCCTATTTATCTCTTTCGCAGTGTGAATATTTTCCGTAGAGATTAACAGCTCACTTGAGCGTGTGAATCGAATCTCTGAGATGTGTTTAGGATCAGTGATTTTAGAGCAGATATCCTTTTTCAGGCACAAAGGCCTGGATCTGGGAATAATTTCTGCACCCGAAAACTTGAAAGTTAGCAAAATACGAGGGGACTCACCAAAACCGTCCAAGATGTCTTCATCAGTTAATGGAGAATTCCAATTATGACTTGTAGACGAGATTTTGTCTGCACTGACCGCTGGCTGTGTATCTATTTGAACAGCCATAGCTGCACATTTGACGGAGTCAAACTAGACCCCGGAAACGGGCAGAGCCCTAACCAAGAGCCTTGATCCTTCACTTCAGGAAATTAAATAAAATTATTCCTTCGGAACAAATAAATAAATAAAACTGTACTTAAAGAGGGAAACACTAGTGAAAAATTAAATAAAGGGTAAGGCACTAACGCAGAGCGAGAGGGGCGTAACACCAACCACCTGTGATCACTCCGCTTAGCTTCCGCTTGCCCTGTAAAGTGCTGAGGTATTTAAAAATCACAAATTTTTACAGACAGCAGTGTTTACCGTTGCCACATCCCTATGTATAAATACTTGATTGAAAACTATTGCGACACTTTTTTTTAAAAATTCAAATTAATTGATCGTTTCATTCACCGTAATAAAACGATTTATTATATGGAATTTATATTTTAATGCGTATTATACATGTGGAAGATAATTTTTAATTTTCTCTAAAATTTGTTTTTTGTCATCTGGAAAAAACGGCAGTCTCGGCCGTCCGTATAAAAGTTCAAAAATATTCGATGGGCATCTGAGACAAGAAATGTAGTTTTACGTGAGTATTATGAATGTTTTGACGTTGGTTATGAAATAGGATATTGTTTATTAAGTCAAAAGAATGGCAAAAAAGGCATTTGTGTTATGTATTCAATTGTGACGAGACGTTTTTATTCATAGGAACGTTTTATATGAGTGTTTTATACTGTGTATGTACAAGTCCTACTTTTGTAAAATAATTACTTTTTATACACTTGGGAAATCATTAGTTCATGTCAGTCATCAATCAAAGAATCCATTTCATTGTAAATTGTTTTGATTTTACTAATTTTTGAATGTCAGTCAGGTTGAAATAATTTCTATCCCTCATAGGAGTTATTATAAGTCAGATGTAGTTATTATCAGGGCCTTACCATGAGCTGCAGGGATCTCCCCTCATCAAAGTTATGTATAGTATTATATATAAAGTTATTGTATAGAACCGCTATACAATAATTCCTTTTGGCGATGTGTTGGCGATTTTTTCTTTGGTAGGAAAAATGCCCAGAAGCATAATGAGAAGTCGCCAAGGGTAAAATGGAGTCATGCTTTCAGAAGTCTTTCTTGCTAGGAAGCCTGTAAATGGTAAGAGTGGGAAACCTTGTAAACACAGTGATGGCGGACGATGTCTTGGAAATTGTTGAAAAAAAATCATTAAAACATTTCACTTGTAGAAGACAAGAATATCTAGTTCAGTATCCACGTACCTATATTAAAAACAGAAAATAATAAATTGAAAACTTTAAGAAGTAATGGTTTGAAATAGCTTGTGCTTTACAACAGTGAATGCTGGCCGTCATATCCCCCATTACTGTGCCCTGTGACATTTGATGAGCCTGCCTGTATCTTCAGATGTTATATTTCCTGCTAAAGAAAAAGATAAAACTATGGCTGTTAAAATGGGGGAAAAAAAAGATAGAAAATTAACAACACAAAAACAACCGCAAAACAAAATTATTAGACTAAATAAGGGATCAAGATTGTTATATTTTTATTCTAGACCAAATATGGAATTTGAAACAATAAAAACCAGGAATCTTTTTTTTTTTTTAATAACACAATGGTCAGCACACAAAAGTCTAACTGAGATATTCCAAAACAAAACAATGTAACATACTGGGAAAACAGTATGAATGGTACAACGTATAACAAACAAACAAAAAAGCTCTAAAATATGTGTGCATGTGCTAATGAAGTCAATTAATTCAAATGCTGTGCTAAAGCCTATTATAATTAATAGCAAACTCTGAAGGTGACATCACCTTCAAACGATAACCAATGGTAAAAAAGGAAATGTGAAGCCGAAGGAGTAATAATAACCTGCATGGGGAAAAATGCCTATGGAAGAAAATAGCCAATTACCACCAACCAGGAAGAAAAGTGCTGACTAAAAAGGAAATTGTCAAAGAAAGTTGCCAAGGAAAAAAAGGGATTATACTATAGCTGTCTCTCCCAGGGAATGAAATCCTGGGATCAGATTTGATCTTACATATAATCAGCTCAACTGGAGCCTCCCTGATATGCTAGACCCTGGGGAATTGTCAGTGGCTTCTTAATGCATGGCCAGCTAGTTCATGGTCCTGGACCTTTTGTGCACTAGAGGTCCCCATGATTATGAGATCTGTTTTCATGATTTTTGAGAGAGTGTAAATTGGCAGGCTGGTGAATCTAGCCAGATAATAGCCTCTGATCATCAATTGCCAGAGAGCTTGCGATACTCTTGGGATATCTCAAGAATTATCTCAAGAGCTTGTGATACTCTTGGGATATCTCAAGAATTATCTCAAGAGCTTGTGATACTCTTGGGATATCTCAAGAATTATCTCAAGAGCTTGTGATACTCTTGGGATATCTCAAGAATTATCTCAAGAGCTTGTGATACTCTTGAGACGTCCCTGGCCATTATCCGTGTTACTCCTGTATACTACTACTACTACTACTACTTAACCGCACAATGTACCTGGTAAACATTCCCATGGGAAATGTCTAATGAAAGTGTTGTGAATGTGCCTGGCCCTAATGTATTTATGTTGGCAGCTTTATGTTTGTTTTTGTGTTATACTGCCATCTGTCTCCTATATTTTGAAATGTAAATGGCAAGTGCCTTAAATTTCATGCTATGTAAGCTTCATGTCGAAGGTATGCCTGCTCTCTGTGGAGGAACTTTTTCAATCGGGAGACTGGCTCACTTTTGTGCCTTGAAGTTGGAAAACTGCAGAAAACATACTTCATCTGACAACCACTGTGCCGCCAACAAGGATGCAAAATTTACACTTTCGTTGGCGGCACTGCAAATCTACACCTTTTCAATGAAAGTCCAATAAGATGCTCACACGACTGCACATCAGCACACTAGAAATTCTTTAGAATGGTGATGAACAAGGCTCACATGGTTTTTGACTGGGTTTGATTTCATCATGGGCAAATGATAAGGCTCTCTCAACGGCATGTGGGCTCCTTATACGGCTGTCCAATGCCGTCTTAATGCATGGGCTCACCCGGGCATGGATCAGGGGCCTCTCTATACACCTGAAAATCTCTAGTGCTCATGTAGACTTGCATATTAAGATACCATTTTGTTTTAAATGGGGCTTTTGTTTCCCAAAACCTCTAAGTTATTTAAGTAGTTGGGGGAGGGTTCCCAAACATGAGTAATATATAGTCACCTTATAATGAAAACCTCATACATCAAAAGCTCTCAATATTACAGGAAGAGAAAAAAAAAGATGTCATCTCATTGAATAACACACAAAAAAGTGGGGGGAGGGTAATTTTTTTTCCTCTATAGATAGCAGATCGTTGTCAATTTCCCCCCCCCCCCCAAAAGTTGTAATAAGTTAGATATGTTCTCAATCTAAAACTGTCAAAAAGTGATTTTTGAAAAAAAAATTATGTATGAGGTTTTCATTATAACGTGATGATGCAATCCTTCGACAAACCAAACATCTTTATCATCCTATTCACTTTTGCACCAGTCTTGCATCAAAATCAATTTAATCCCTCAAGTCAAAATCCTCAGTTTTCGGAAAAGTATGCGAAAAAATTTAATTCACACATTCCACAGTGTAATTTTACTTTGCTGGGACCCAGGGTTTCTCAGCAACCTAGGTGAGTTCGTCTAAAGCATAGTTTCCCAAACTTTTTGTTCCATCGCCCGCCCCCCATTAGAAATTTTCTTCCTCTCATTGCCCCCCAACTAAAGCACACCCATAGGATCCTATGTTATACTTGTAGCTTTTATCTGCCTCCCACCCCTCAACCATTCTATCGCCCCGGGGGGGGGGGGTTATATTACCTACTTTGGGAAACACTGGTCTAAAGTGACATTTTATTATTTATTCATTATATTTTATTATTTATTCATTATATTTTATTATTTATTCATTATATTTTATTATTTATTCATTATATTTTATTATTTATTCATTATATTTTATTATTTATTCATTATATTTTATTATTTATTCATTATATTTTATTATTTATTCATTATATTTTATTATTTCTTATTTTCACAAGTGTTTATCACAAATGAATCAATTTGACTTTTTTTCCATTTAACCAATCGCGGCCCAGGATCTATCAATATGATTTGATACTGTATGTTTACTTTTTTTCAGTGTTCTTCCCTAAGCTATTTCCCTGGTGCATCATCTGCAATTTCAGTTAAACAGTATGACTTCTCTACTGAATTTAAAAAAAAATTTCAATTTAGGCCTATGCATTTTTACCATGTTCTGCACACGAGCTCCCATTCTGACTGTTTCTTTCTGGGGAGAACACGTCTTTTATAATTTATTTACCAAAGGATCATCATGTTTCTTTTAACATCCTGAGTATATTGTCATGATAATTAAAACATTTATCAGAATTCACGAACCTCTAATGACTTGTTATTACATTCACAGATACCTTCAAAATTGCATTCTGAGCTACTATGGTATGGATTCTTATTTGTTGAATGTTCATAAACGAGATAAAGGTAATTTACAACAAGAGAGGACTGCATCATACAATAGGTTTGTATTATTGTTGAATCTATAGAATGGGCAGAAAATTTGTATAAATGTCAAAAATTCATTAAAAAATGGAGAAATTATCTTATTGAAGTACTATTGATAGATTCGATATTGTCAGCACTGTTTTTTTCCTTTTTTTTTGGCAGGGGAAAAATTACTGGTATGTAGCATTGGCATAGAAAATTCAGTTGACAATGAGAATGACATTTACTGTGGCCAATGTTATCTTGTCAATTGTTCATACCCAAAAAAACTTTTATGGCAAACCTGAGGTTTTTCTCTTTCGAAAAATGCATTAGTCCCATGCAACTTGCATGAATGAAAAATTTATCAGGCACTCAATCTTTGATAACTATTTCAAATTTGCATTCTGTGGTGCATATTTTCGTTTTTGGGCTGTACTATTTGGCAATCATTAATATTTTTTCTGTCAAAAAAAGAGGGGAAAAAACTTGGTGTGCTAATCTTTCATTTAAAAAAAAAATAAAATTTTAATGCTTTTATGGTCATTCCTGCAGATTTTCCTATTACTTGTGAAGCATAGGTAGGTCATCCCACATGGGTTCCTCTTCGGGGGTGTCTCAGGTGATTTAGTGCTCCCCCTCCAATGATAAATAATAATAACTGACAATATGATTTTTGAAAATCTGTACATTGATACTTCCACTTATGTCAGTAATTTGTTCCAAGACTGACAGCGTAAGTCAAGGTAAACTTTTTCTAATGGTTAATGGTTATGTCCCACCTTCCCCAGGAGGAAAAGGGAGGTAAATTTGTAGAAAAAAGAAAATTATGATTTTTTTAATTCATTTTTATTTATTTGTTTTTTTGTGTGATTTTTTTTCTCTCTAGAAAACATTGTTCTCTGAAAATGCAACATCAGAATTTTCAATTGTTGCACAAAATGTTGCTAATTTTGGATGAGAGGGCATAAATGCAGGATGACCTAAGTCTGACTATTACTGTAAGTGAATTGACATGCTTGTGCTTTCAGCCAGGTAGGGGGTTCAATCAAGACCAGTTCAATCATAATACAGTGAATTCCTTCTTGATGGTCGTCCCTCTTTTATGACCAAATAATAATTTCACTTGTATAATAAAACCATACATTACAAACTCCTGATAAACGTTTGGCCCACTTTTATAGATGAATTTTTTTTCTCCTGCTGGTGCCCACAAAAGAGGGGTTTAGCTGTGTATATCAGTGGTAAAAAAAAGGTTGTATACAAAAAAGGTTGTTTACATGTCAAATCATACTTTCTTTTAACCAACACTGTACAACAGCATTTTGAATGACCTTTCAAAGAATGATTTATTTGAATATATACAATATTATTTGTCATTTTTGAAATTCCAAAATGATTTTTGCCTGGAAGAAAAATATATTTATTTTTGACATAAAAATATCAAGTTTTTCAATATTCAATTGCAGATTCATTTTGTCTATACGAAATTCTTACTTGAAAGCTGGCATTGTCCAAAATATTGGCTTCATCAAAGTCAACTCAGATGTCACGGGCTCTCTGTTAGCAGCTGTAGATGGTTCAGGAAATATATACATATTTGATCTCTACGACAAAAAGTAACCATCTTTTGAAGTTTTTGTAGTTAATTACTTATCTATCTTGTTTTCAGTTGTATTTATCTACCAATGTATCTGGAGGAAATGTTACAAATATTTATAATGGTGCAGAAATATTAAAAACCCAAACTCATAGTGCAATAAATGCATGTTGACAAAATTTATAGTGGTATCCTTTGTATGATGTCTATCACTTTTAATGTCATCTGGCTTATAATATCACTTTCTAAAAGTTGCTATAAACATAATTTAGAGTATAAACATAATTAGCAGAATAAACTTTCTTGTTATTGTCATCATGTGTAGTATGTTATAGTGAGATCTGACTGCACTACTTAAAACTTCAACATTTACTTGCCAATACAGTGGATGCCACGTATTAAAATTATGGATAATGTAATAACATAAGAAAATATTCATTTATAGTTATCGGGACTTTGGTTTATGTTATAAATTTTTGTTTTTGTCGAAAGTATTTTCTTTTTTGCATATTTTGAAGCTAAGGTTGACCCAGGCTCATTTTTTCCTATAAGTTATCATTATCAATTTGGAAGACTGTAGGAAGGCAGAAGGCTCTGTTATTGACAAAAATTTCTGCACTTGGTTCACTCCTAATCAGGCTGTAATAGATGCTGTGATCAATGTTATGCTGTTTCGCAATGATTTTCCTTTAGTGGAAGAATGTTTAAAGCAAAAAAGTCCCTTTCTTCTTTCAGTTCATGTCTAGTTTCTTTCAACTGACCACATTCACAGTTCTTCGACCGGAAGATTTTGTCAGGAAAATCTATGACATATTTTACACACTAAAAAATAACAATTGAATTGACATTAGACAATTCCATTCAAAATTCCTCAAAAATTCTGAATTAAAAGAAAATATTTTACTTAAAGTAGAGAGAGGAGGGGGGTCCTTTTTTTTTAGAACAATTGTCGAAAAAAACCATGATTTAACACTTTGAAACCTTTTTTGTGGGAAAGAAAAACGATTGTTTTGTTTTCGTACGAGCTTCTTGATTGAATGGTACATATGGCTATTGTACTTACTACTAGGATTTTTTTGGGTATAGTTATCACACACACAATCAGTTATTATTATCAGAAATCCTGTGTCCCGATATGACTACATTAAGTAGCATTTAATTATAATGTTTCAATTCTTGGTTATTTGATTTTGCATGCATCATTCTTAATTTTGGTATGTTCCTCATGCAGGTTTCATTTGGTATGTCGGTTGGACCACACATGCACTGCCTTGGCATTTTTTTCGCACAGAGACCTGATAATTGCTACACTCGATTGCTCTGTTTCATTCATTGATTTCAGTATGTTTTATTTTCAATGTTTTAAAAATGGTACTATTTAATGAATTGTTAATTTTTATGAATTAGTTTTTTTTATTTTAATTTTATTAAAGCTGTGTTCATGCATTCCAAAAGTAAAGGAAAAGTAAAAATTCAGAAAGAATATATACTAGCTATGACGTAATTTTAACTGAAAGACATGATTTTTTTAACAAAGGAAAATTTAATTGCCAAAATAGTTAGATTTACCATAGATTGATGGTACTGTAGCAGTCCTGGCCAGTGTTTTTGAATACGCATCTAAATGATTCACACATCAAAATTAAATTTTACTCCAAGTTTCGTTGAGAAGTGAAAATACTTCAAGTTTTAGGTTTTATTTTATTTTTTTAAAATAGAGTTATTTATTATTGACAGGAAAAAAAGAAAGAAATCCCCTTGTTTTACAAAAATACGCCTTTAAATTTTCGAGAGGAGTGAAATTACTCTTGAAAATTATATTTTTGGATAACATGATCCCAGTGTAGGTGGCTTTGGGAGGGGAATATTGTGATTCTAACCCCCTGTTTAATGAAAAATTATTGTCATTGGCAGAAGGGTGGAAGTGAATATTCGCCCCACTCTCCTTATTTACTATTCACACTGTCTCCCTGTCTGAGAAACCTGTATTTGCTTGTGTATCCCAGAGCTACCTCTTGTCACTGTTAGAACAAATCTATCAATGATAAAACTAGTAAAACAATGGAAGTGTCACCTGTTGGTGGCAAATGTTTTAACCTCAACCTAATATCAGTCGTCTTATTTTCATTAACTAATGTGCAACTCTAACTGTAAATATGTTGGTATTGTTTTATTAGTTAGAAATTCAAGAGATGTTACGAATTCACTTATTAATTGTGAAAGTTACTTGACGTAGAAAACAGATATCCACATGGCTGGATTATTCCAAATAATATTTGCTTTATCATTGCCTAGGAAATAGAATCTATCCACACACCAATACAGCCCTGTAAAACAGGGTTCACGAGTAGCTAATGCAGCTACAAAAATACTGGGAAATCTAGCCCTAAGTATCACAAAGGAAAATTTACTATTTTCCATGCAATTTTTGTATGGTGATTATCATTTTGATTGTTAAATGAGATATCTGTGATGAGAATATTTTTTTTTCATATGAAAAAGAATAAGAATTTCTTTTTGTGCAATACAGTAAACTCTCATTGATTTGCTATATATCAGACTAGGGTTTTTGCCAGATTACTGTGAGTTAATTGAAAAATCACATTTAAATAATATAAACTTGTGTACTCAGACATGCAGTGACATGTTTTCTTCTTCTATGTTTGAAGAAAACCCACCTAAAAATGCTGTATTACTGGATGGGCCAGACTAGTGCACGGCTGGATTATCGAGAGTCTATTGTATTTAAAAAAAATCTGAAGTAAAATATGAGGTGTTTTTTCAGTATCCTGTGCTGTTAGAAAATCAATGCAAGCTCATAGGACTACTGTGAGCAATATTTTTGTGGATTTTGACAAGAGTAAAGCTGTTACCTCGTCAGTAGAAGATGCTGCAATTTGGGATCTGAATACACTCACGTTATTGCACAGATTGACTATCAACAAAGTTGTTGATATACTCAAGGTATGAATAAAATATTGTGATCTTCCAGTTTTTAATACCATATTTACTCCAAAAATCATCATATTTTTATCTACACATAAAATAACATGTCCTGACTAACTGATTCATCATTCCCAAGCTGAAACTGCTGAAACTATAAATAAGATATTTGATCAGTAGTTTTATATTATGACGTAAAGACACACTAAAAAAGGACTTTTTGAAATTCGACCCCTATAGGGGGTCATAAGGGGGATCAAAGGTTATATTGGGCAACCATCGCTTAGCGAAATTGCTGAAGCTATAAATGTGAAATTTGGTCAGTATTATATTTTATAATATAGAAACTCAAACTCACTAAGACGGAATTTCTAAAAGTTCAACCCCCTGGGGGAAGTGGGGTCATGAGGGTTTCAAATGTTATATGATGGAATCATCACAGAGCAATTGTTAAATTACCAAATCCACACAAGCAGGAGTAGTGGTATAACAAACCAGGTAACGGTTTGTTATACTGTCAGGTATTTGTAGGACTCTTGATATACCCAATGTAGGTATTTTTCACATAATGCTCATTGAGATGAATAGAGGGTACCAAGGGTTAAATTTTAGAGAAAAAGAATGCTCATTAGATTTTAGTCAATTTGTTATACAGGGTGTTTCACAAAAATGTCTGAAAGGAATGTAAATTTGGCAGTTCATTTTAAAATTCAAGAAATACAGCGAAAGTTCATTACTTTGATACTTGATAAAACAATGAGTCCCTCTGCAACAATATTTTTTCTTGGTCTGCAGAGTATCATTATATCAAAGTTTCACTGTACATGGAAAATTTTCAAGAAAAAGAAGAGAATTTTGCTGTGATGGTAATTTTCAAAGGTGTTCAGGCCCATTCAGAAGAAGAAAAGTGAAACCATATATGGCTGGGCAGGACTGCTAATCGGGGAATGAGAGCATAATTTGGAATTTGTGCTATACACCCCGAAGCAGAATTTGCGAAACCTGCATGTATGTCACAGAACAGTGTTAGTGCTACTGCAGAACAGTCTGGAACATGGGCGGAGATACGGGGGGGGGGGGCAGGCATTGCCACCCCATCAATAACGACTGTGTCCCCCAGACTTCCAAGTCTATCTCCACCTATGGTTTGAAGAATTAAGAAAAGTGCAGAAGACACTATCATGAGAATTTTTTACCATAGAAAATTTTCAGTCAGTCGAGAGCTTGTTGCAGAACAATGTAAAATATTCTGCTTTGGGGTGGGAGATTTGCAATCGGCCCTGCTTAAACAGATATCAATGGTTTCAGCACACAATATCCAATTGAGCGAGGACATCAGATTATACTGGGACCAATTCAATTGACATTTTACACCATTAGTATAATTTGTATATTTTGGAAACTAATAAAGCATCAATATTAATAAAGCTTCTGGAATAAATGAAACATCAAAATGAAATGAAATTTTCTTTTTATTTTATTTTGATCAGTAAATCATAGATCAAATGATTCAGGTTTTAATTGAATCTAAATTGATTCATATTAATTTAAATGCACTTCCTGTTACATTCTTGAACACACATGAATTTGTTTCCTTTTTAAAATTGTTTGTATATGAAGGTTTTTTTTTTGCAGGTGTGTTTCATACCTATGAGGGGATTGCTTCTATCAGCTTTCAAAGACAATTCGGTTTTTTTGTGGGATACATCTTTCACGCGAGCTGGAAACTTTACTTGTAGCATCGTGAGTGAAAGTCCCTGGTTACGTGCAATAGATGCCTCACAGTAAGACAAAAGTTAATGTTAAATCAGTTATTAATCATGGACTGGTCTATCAGAGATGTTAAGATGTTTAAAATGAACACATATATGGATGTGAAAATAAATCTGTATGCTGCAAGTAAAAATAAATCTGTATGCTGCAAGTAAAAAGCACTATGTCCTTATCATCAAGATTGGGATAACGTTATTAATTTTCAGTACTTTTGTAACACTATACATAGGTATAGGACACTAAGTTCTGTTTCAATAAATGACAGATACCGTATTTTAACGTGTATAAGGAACCTTTTTTTTGCCAAAAATTGGGTCCCGAAAATAGGAGCTGATTTGCTATACATGGATAATATTATAGATCCATTAAGATAGTTAATTTTAACTTTTTTTTCTAAATTTGAAGTCCATAAAATCTAGAGGTTCCTTATACACTTTAAAATACATTAAGTATGTTAAATTAACTTCAAGCATCTAAAGGTAAATTTTGATGCCTTCATCACATAAAATCCAAAATATATTGTTTTTTCTGATTTGCTTATCATAAAAATGTGAAAAACTACAATTTCTGTGGACCCTCTTTAGTGAAGGTCAAGGCACCACAAACTCCCTGTAGTGAAGGTCAATTTCCACGCTGCCTCCCCACAAAATCCAAAATGTGTTTTTTTTTATAACTTGCATATCATAAAAAAATAAATTACAATTCCACAGCACAAAATGTGTGATTCATGCAATGGTAGTAAATAAAAATGAGCCTGTAGACCTACAGAGATGAATCTACCTATATAGACCTACAGAAATGATTCTACCGAGTTCTCTCAGATCCCCAGGGGTCCACAGACCAAAGTCGGAAAACACTGTGCTAAACACTCAATGTAGAAATTTGTTTTAGCAATGCATGCACATACACCAGGGCATCTTGCCACCATTTCTGTTGTTGTCAATTATTATACTGAAAATTTTGTTGGAGATATGTTATAAATAACTATAATTTTTTCATCTGTAAAAATAGGGATGGAATGATCATAGCATGCTGTGGAAAAGCTCACTGGATGTCCATATGGTCCGCCAAGACTTGTTCACTGATGCATAACATATCCTTCAGTAAATACTTGACAACCGTGAAACAAATCTCGTTTCTTTCATTCCAAATTTCAGAGAGTAATTTGTATAGAGTAAGTTTCAAATTCCTTCACTTCTCATAATATATAATTATGATATCCTATTAATACAATTTTGGTGTATTTAATGAAATTATTTCTATTTATATTGAAACATATTTTCATTATGACAATAAGTATTGTTTAAGATCTTGCATATCTATTTAAAATTTGAAAACACAGTCTGAAAATTTGAGAAGTAAACTACTTAAAGTGTATAGGCATCCCTCCCTTCAGAAGATTAATTGGTTCCACAAAATATCTGCTTAAGACGAAATCATAGAAATTGAGTTAAATTTAACATGGTTAACATAGGGACAGGAGGGGGGGGGGTGGGGGGAAAGGTTAAAAATAAACAAACCTAACTTGCAGCAGTAAAATACATTTGTTTGGGTGAATGAATTATTCAAACATATAAAAATAAATCTCTAATCAATTGTAGTTACATTAATTCATTTCATTAATACTTTTTGATGTGACATGATGTTGCTCTCCACTTGTTTATGCAAAGATATACAGGAAACTGGCTGTTGTGTGAAGATGCTGATTTTTTGGGGGGGGGGGAAGAAAAATTATCTCTGCTTCTACCGGGACTTGAAAGGTCGCTTCTTTGGACCGGGACACTCCAAGGAAGAAATTTTCCATCTCCTCTGTAGTATAGTGTTTAGAGTTTTTCGTCCGGCATACGAGAGGCCCAAGTTTGAGTCTGGGTAGAGGCAGAGGTGAATTTTTCTTTCCAAAAAAAAAAAAAAAATCAACATCTTTCCAAAATATCAGTATTTTCATACATTCAACAATGAAAGACCGGACACACCCAGCTTTACATTAGGAAGGGATATCAAAGCGTTTCTGAAGAATGGGTGTATCCGAAAATTTTATTAAAACCAAAGGAACATTGTCATCTCAGACAAAGGCAATGAAAAATAAATTGATATAGTCATGGTAGACAAGCAATCTGAAACCATGCAACAGATAAATAAAATATCAACAAACTATGCCAACAGGCGATCAAAATTATGATTATAAGGTGATAGCGTATAGCCGTCCATCATATAAGAATCTTGCAGTCATCAATTAATCGAATGATCGTCCATAATCTTGATACAGCATCTTCACACAAAATCCAGTTTTCTGTATATCTTGCATAATGCTTTTTACCTCAATAGTAGGTTTGGATGTTTTTTCTGAAGAGCCAGGTATGATAGGCTGATAACTTTTTTGATGAAAGCAGTCAAGATTCTGCTGACAAGCAGCGTTCTTCATCTCTTTATAAAAAATTTAGAAGCAAAGCTAGAGAATTCTGAATATCCCTTGCAAATGTGACAATTCTAGGTACCATTTTTTAATATTAAAATTCTGATGGCATTGTCGATATGCCACGAAAAGATGTTCATTAGTGAGATTGGTGAGATGGTTTGAGTTTTTCCTTCCATATTTGTCTCATCACATCAACAAATACAATGGATTTTGTCATTTTAATTATGTCAGATCTAATTTACAATCCCGTTTTCAATATTAAAATCAAACCACATACAAAATTTCACGGGTTGCAATTTCTAAAATTAACTTCTCAAAACCAGATTATAGCAAAATCGCATAAAGCAGGGGATACCTGATCTACATGATCAGTGAGGTCTGCAAATCATAGAATAAAAAAAAAAGAATAGTGATCAAATATGTTTAATGCTAGGTCCTTGAAGCTAACATAAAATTTATGACAAATTTGGAAATACAGTAGTGCCTCTAACAGACAACCTTGGGACAGAAAATTTTGTCTGTTGATGGGGCGTATCCATTAATAGATGTATTACCTGACATGGCTAATACATTGAAGCCTGTTGAGGTAATTCAAAAAAGTGTCCGTTATGTGTATCTGGAAAAAGGAATGTTCATTATGAAAGGTTCCACTATACAATTGTTATGATTGAGGTGTTTCAGAACCATTTGATCTTGGAATAGGTATCTTCTGTTCGTTTTCTTTCATCATTTATAGAAATAAAATTTGCGTTTCTTTTTTTAAATTTCTAGTTTTATATTTACTGTATTATTTATAAACTATTTATGCTTGATTGGGTTATATTGGTTTATATGAGATAGAATTTTCTACTAATTTGATAGGAATTGATGTGTAAATATATGTGCTATATTTTTTATAAAAGACTGTGGGATTGCTGAGTGGCGATGGAAAACTCTACATCTGTGACATTGAAGAGCTAGAGGACGTTTATAATCTACCAACTGAAAAGAAAATAGAGTCTTTCACAGAAAATGGTGGAATACTCTCAGTTCTTACTGCAGAATGGACAGTGGATGTATATGACCTAGCATTAGTGTTTAAGAAAAAGGTATTTAGTTTGATTTATATATTTCTTTGAAATTCAGATTTTTTTGCATAGTGAAAATTAATGCGTATGGTATTGTGAAGATGAAGTGAAAGGGGGAAATCATTTTTATATCGAGAAGCACTGCAATCACAATTTTACTTTCAGTGAACTTCGGCTAACTTACTCTAAAACCATGAATTGCCAAAATTTTGCCCCCTCTATCAATCTCTAAAATTAGTATATTTCTTGGCCTATCCATGACTCTGCCACAAAAATGGACTGGAAGAGATCTCAGCAATGGGATAAGTCCAGTGGCAGAGTTCTGGCATTCAGGCCTATGTGTTTATTAAAAAAAAACAGACTTGAGATGCTTGCACCAGCCTGGCCTGCCACCTATGTTATTGTGGTTGCAAGAAACTTAGCACTAAGAAATCGACTATGAGCAATATTATATAACATTCAAATATTAACAGATTCAGTTGCATTTGAACTATTAAAAATTGGGTCTGAGCATTTAGCCAGCTTTTGCTGAAAAATATTTATTTCTAGAATATAAGAAACAATGTACGTGTGAACAAAATTTTATCCAGCATTTATGAAAATTCAGTGCTTATGTTAAACAAACTTTTTATCACTAGCACTTATGCCTAGAAATATAGTACGAGCTTATTTTTCTTTCTTTTTTTTGATTATGGGAGTTTACTACATTTTTTTTGATACTGCTTTTATTCCTTGGTAAATGCCAATCGGCATTTTCTTTTGTTTTTGCTACAAATATTGTTATAGATCATAGTTTCCCAACCTTTTTCGTCCCATCGCCCCCCCAACGCAATCTAACCCATAGGATCCTATGTTATACCCGTAGCTTCTACCGCCCCCTGAAACTCTCCATCGCCCCAAGGGGGTGTTAACGCCCACGTTGGGAATCACTGTTATAGATCGTATTGTGAAAAAATATCTAATTATCTTTTCGTGTCAAGAGAAATTAAGTGATGAAGTGAAAACGATTCTAATCAAGATATAACATTTGTTATTATCGTTATATCAAATTCCACTGCAGCGTGATTTTAATGTATATACATGTATGCTTATCATGGCCTTAATTTAATATAATATATATTATTATTACTGTGATATTTTATCTACTTAAAGTGTTTATATTATTTTTTTGTGTCTATTTTTTTCCAAAATGAAGTTTACCACGGCTGTTTTCAAAAGAATGGCATTTTTGTATTTAAGTATAATGAACATAGCCGCCACAAGGGGAGGGGGACTGACAGGACTCCATCCTGGGAGCACCGGAACAATTCTTATCATTTTTTGTTTTGTCAAGCTATAAATTCACTTTTAAGAGACCTGTAAAAAAATCTGTCCTGGGGCTCACCAAAACTCACAACCTAGGGCCCTGTTGCAAGATGTGGGGGCACGGTACTAAATGTATATTAGCTGTTGTTAAATGTATATTGTGTGGGCGATCACATTTGTTTTAATTTCATGGAATGCCATATTGTTTTGGATTTCTAAACACCAACTCGTAAAAATGTATTGAATTACACATTTTAAACATTTGCACTTGAGTTCACAATACAGATTTCACTAAAAATAGTTTTCATTGAAGTAATTGCATGTATAAGTCAACCTTAGTAACACACTGAATATCAGTTTGTAAAAATATAAGTTTTTCTTCTTTCAGGAAGCTGTTAATAAAGAATCGCCTAAAGTGAAATTTGTCACCCTGTCACCAAAGACAGGGAGGCCGAAAAGTTCCCAAAAGGTAGCTTTTCCCTTTCATTTTATCAAAATTTCTGTACAAATTTGAATTATGACCATATTCCTTTTTTTAAACATTTGTATAGGAATGGGCATGTGGTCAATTTTTTTTTTCTTTTTATCTCTAGCGAAGCGAAATAAAGATTGATCAGTTGAAATCTATGTTGTATGCTTCTGGAGAGTATCCTGAAAAACATAGGTAAAAGTGCAGCAATATGTTGTTTCTATATCGGCTACACCTTATATATTTTGAACAACACAAAATATTACCTTTCCAATTTTTAAAAATTTGCAAATATTTTCGCATGTTTATGAAAACCAAAGTATTGTCATCTTGTATCGCTGTTTAATTCTTTTGAAACATTATTAAATAAAAATTAAATATTCTTCATGAATTCACAAAAACAATTTTATAGTTTATTTTTCAATTTGTCTTTGATGACTGTTCTCATCAAAAACACATTGATGATCGATGCTAAACTTTCTTCTTAGTGTTCAATATAATATATAATTTTCGGTATGAAGAATTGTTGGTGAGAATATGTCTTTTGAGTTTCATTACTGTACAAGTAGTTTGTGATGAATTACATTTTATACGTATAGATTGCTCATCTGGTCACAACTCCTCTGTCTCCCAAAAAATGAGGAATTCATCCTGCTTTTTAGGAAGGTGCAGCATAAATGCTTTAGCCATTTCCAGCATCATAACCAAACACTAAGGAGAGCTCTGTCTCGGTATGTGAAACATTTACGTGATAGTTCTGTAATATTAATGTCAAAATACATATAAAATCAACGCTGGTTATCACGACCTTCCTTCCCAATCGTTTCACAGGGAAACAGTCATTATATTGAGAGGTTTAAAAAAATTTGTGGGTTTTTTTGATACAATTTCATATTTAAATGAAAGAAAAATTTCATTCCGTTGTGATGCAAGCTGTTGCAATGCAAATGCATCAGGTTATATAATAATAATAAAATTTTAATAATTTGCATGCACAATTTTACAGAATTCTCCATTACCAAAAGTCAAACACATGTGTAAAAGTGTTTGGACATAGCTGAGTTCGGATGGTGTATTGGATTGAATTGTATTTGCAGGTCATTATATAGAATGAAAAATAACGCTGAATGAATAGGAAACATTTGGAATTTATCGTAACAGTCTTTATAATGGAATGATTGCCATAAGGAACAGTTGTTATAACAAGCGTTCACTGCATATGCATTTTATTCATTATCCATTCATTTATATCAATGTGACATAGACATTATTTTTATATTATTATTGCCGTAATTGATTATTATAAAAGTATTTTTAATGTTATTGTATACCATACTTTCCTGTATATGGGAATCTGTGGATTATACGTTTTAAAAAAACTAATTTCTTAGTGCAGATAATTATACTGCTAATAATTATCTGCAGCTTTTTTTTTTCTGGGAGGTAGGAATAATACTGTTTTCTAAATTTATTTTTTAAAAAAATTTGTAGATAGCCTGCAGAGATTCGAGTAGAAAATTTGTCATTTTTTCTAAAAAAAAACCAACTCCTTCAGATTTAAGACTTCCTTAATTTATGATTGGTGAATTTAATTTGAATATCTGGATTATATGCTGCTGTGGATTATACAGGGTGCTGCCCCCTTCAGACACAGCATCTGGGGCGAAAATAATACCAAGGGCCCCCCCCTGTGGAGTGAAAAAATTCTGAAATAAATGTTTTCATTGGTGCAGCATAGAGCAGACATATTATTTTATTATATATATTAATTTTTTTGGTTCTATTACCACAAATTCAGGGCCCAACACAGCTGCACTTGTTGCACACCATTAAGGACTGCTCTAAGTTCGACATATTTTTGGTCACGGTAGTGAAATTTGCCTCTGCAGATTATGTGAAGGAAATAACCATTAATTGTTTTCTCAAAAAGTGTGTACGGAGAAGACCATAAAATGCATTGTGAATAGGATTGAAAGCTAATTGGATTTTTGTTAATCATGACTGAAAAAGTCATTTTCTATTGAATGACTAGTACTTTTCTATTTTTTCTACATTGAGATTACTTATTACCATTTTTATGACAATGAAAAGTAACGTTCTGTTCCTATTGAGTTTAGTTGGTTATTGTAAAATTTTATGGGTTAAAAAACCTCCTTAAATCTAAATTTAAATAAAATCTAATCTTGCTATTCTCCTTGAAAATAGCAGAAAAGTGAAATTGTATCACCAACTTCCAGAATAAGTTAAATAATAAAAATTGAATTATTTTTCACCCCACAAATATGTTTTTTTTTGTACTTCTACATGACATGTTTTCTCACAGATACCCTTTTATTTATTTTTTCTCATGATTTCAGGTTGATGTCGATGCTATACATTTGGTGTCCAGTATTGAAAGAAGTAGATTTTATCATGACTATGGTTCTCCCATTTTTAGAACTGTTCCATCAAAACTTGAAGTTTTGTTTTGAGCTAGCTGTGACATACATAAGTACTGATTTTTTTTCCGGCATTTTTAGTTTGTGTTATATTTTCTGGTAATTTTAAATTAATCAAATTCTGATAAAACACCTGTTGAGCCTACTAGATTTGCTCACTCCAAATATTTTACATACAGTGATCATAATATGAAAAATTCAATGTAGATTGCATTGTAAAAGCAACCTAAGCTTAAAACTGTATACATGTCATTTTTGGATTTACATATTATTTCCTGCTTTTGATTATTCTATTTGTGTCAAAAAAAAAAAAAAAATCTGCTGCATGATTTCTACAATGGAATCTCATTTATATGACATTTAAAAGGCCAAGTCAAAATGTGATATAAATGTGTTAGTTGTTGCACACCATTGACCACCACCAACTGAGACCTTTTTTTTAAAAAAAAGACTTGTTCGCCTCCAGACATAACAAAATATAGAAGTCAATGTGTTTGATTGCATCTTCAATTTTGTTATAAAAATATCACTTTAGTCATATACTTGAGGGGAAAAAAATTAAATCATTCTTACCTTTGGGACACGACATTGGGTAAAAAATTGCAGCAAAATCTTCTCGACCTAAAAATTTCCCATCTTGGACCCTCATTTTTTGGCAGAAAAAGAGCGGCTTGGTCTTTGATTTTGTTTCTCTGCTTTATAATCATTTTCAAAGTTGACGCAAGGATATTTAACTGTTTTGCAAGACCAACTTTCATTATTAATTCAAAATTCTTATTGAATTCTTCCAAAATTTCGTTTTTTTAGAAGAAGCGATTTTTGCTTTCTTGATATTATGAATGGCCGATTTGACACAACCAGCATGCAAAGCACCACAATGAATGAAAATTCTACAGGAAATTGATCGAAAGAACTTACTGTGTATGTGCACCATATGTGTCTCTTACTGGTAGGCCTGTACCCTCCAAATGCTTACAATGTGTGTTTGGACTTTCTTACCCTCTGGGGATAAGATAATGCTGAAAACATTGAGAGAGAAAAAATTCTGAAAGAACAGATATATGGTCGTCAAAACAATTGAAACTCATTTCTATGGGGCTTGCCGCATCTGCATATTCTCAGAAACAAGCATCAAACAAATCACTTGTGTCCAATCTAAATGGCCATCAGCCAGCTCTCACTATTTTCGTATACGTCATCATTCGCCCTAAAATTTATAGCTTTTGTGGTGACAATATGCAAGAATTGTTGCAGCAACGTTTTTTCACTGCATAAAAAAATTGTATGCATTTGATGGATATAAATTATGTTTTTCAAAAGATTAGGAGTTTCATGGAAGCCAAACGTCATGTAAATGTGAAAGTCTTATTAAGTCATAACTGAGCAATGTATAAATGAGGTTCCACTGTATTTCAATATTCACAAAAGCTTGTGTTTTGGTATAACATTGTGATAAAAATTCACAGCAGTCCATTTTCATGTCTAGGTAATTGGTGCCAAAATTGGTTTTTATATCTACCTTGCGAACCCTTTAACATCCTTTGCGCTGCAGAAAATCTTTTACTCTACCATGATCGTTGTCTGTTGCACCATTTGCTTATGCTAGAAGTTTCACCTGAGGTAGTATTTTTTTATAATATTGAATAGTAATTCGTATCTAAATAACTATTAGTAATAATCAAAATGTCGTCATATCCTATATGCATTCGTCAGGGCTGGGAAAAATTGTCTGACATGCCAGGGGTACATAAAAATTTCACTCAAGCATGTATTTTTTTAATCCAAAAACTAAAAGAACAAATTTTTAGGGTTTACAGAAAATTTTGAGGTCAAACAAATGAGAAATGCAAAAATTCATGAATAAATCTATTTCTCATTGTTTAAATTCTTCAGTAAATATTTTCATCAAGATATGAAAACACATTTGTTTTGAATGTGTGTGGGGGAAAATATTATGAAAAGGGAAGTTTTTAATAATTTGAAAGAGGCTTAAAATTTTTCTGATACAGATAACATTCTTATATATACATATTTATCGATTTTTCAAAATTGCTATGAAATTGAAATATCAACTGAAATTGGTTGTCAACTGAATCAAATTGAATTGAAAACGGAATCAAATTGAATTGAAAACGGAATCAAATTGAATTGAAAACGGAATCAAATTGAATTGAAAACGGAATCAAATTGAATTGAAAACAGAATCAAATTGAATTGAAAACGGAATCAAATTGAATTGAAAATGGAATCAAATTGAATTTAAAACTGAATCAAATTGAATTTAAAACTGAATCAAATCAATCAATTGAAATCTGAATATCAACCAACTGTAAATTTCTAATATGGCTTTCTCAGCCTAATATATCAAGGAAACAGATATTTTCTGGATTTTATGCCAAGGTAAACTTGGAAGGAAAAGTCATCTGGTCTCTGCTGGGACACGAACCCAGGTAAGCATGCTACCATCTACACTAAGACTCAGTCTTCCTTATTTCATGCACTGAAGTAGAGGTATTAGTAGCCTCTCTTAACTTCAGAAAATGGCCCCAGATGGAATGGTAGAGAGAGATAGACAGATTTTTCTCAGCCTAATATATCAAGGAAACGGGTATTTTCTGGATTTTATGCCAAAGTAAACTTGGAAAGAAAAGTCACCTGGCCTCTGCCTGGACTTCAGTGCCTCACACCACAGTGCGTGAAATTAGGAAGGCGGTGAGAGAGTCGTGTCTACAGTGGTGTAGATGGTAGCATGCTTGCCCAGCATGCAAGAGGGTCTGCGTTCATGTCCCATCGGAGACCAGATGACTTTCCCTTCTGAGTTCACCTCGACATAAAATTCAGAAAATGTCTTTTAAATTTCTCGTTTCCTATAGATTTGCAACTAATCCATTGTATTATTTGTCAGATACTAATCATGAAATTTAAGTGTTTGTTCAACAGTATTTGGAGTATTGTTCAACAGTAATTAGTGCAAACTAAAAATCATAGTTTAACCTTGTCACTTGCATTGACGAGGTATACTGCTTTTTTAAAATCCTATTACTTTAGCGATAGCAATCAGTAATATTTTGTAAAGCTGATTTTTCTCAATGGAACTTATTTTCCTATCTTCCTTGCTTTGCACCTACTGGAAATTGGAAAAAAGCTCACAGAAAAAAATGACATTTTAGTGAATTCTGCTACACCGTTTAAAGCGTTAATTAGCTTATTTATATGTGTAAAATGTCTTAAGTGGAAAACAAATACAAGACCTTATAAATACATTAAACTGACAAGTTAATATGCATGCACATATCCAGATTTGAATATTCAAAAGTGATCATGCCTCCTGTCAAATAATAGCAGAATGAAATATATGTTACAGCTTTAAAAATCAGAAGTCTTAAGTTTTGTAAATGGTAGAAACACTAATGTTAGTAGACTAGATTGTTATAAAAATGAATGAGGAGCTTATAATTTTTTTATGCTCTAGATATACGGGTTCCGTCTTCTCAAAACTTCATTTTCAAAAGTATTTGCTAAAGATCAATGGCTTTCCCTTTGGGATCACATATTCAGCAGCACACCTGGTTTTCTTCTATACGTCGTTGTTGCTTTTAGCATTTCTTCTCGAGAGGTATTGTTAAGATGTGAAACTGCAAAAGAAGTTGAGGTAAGCTGACTCTAGTAAATTGTTTCTGAAGTTAATGGCAGCTGTGCTTATTTTTTAGCGTAAACACAGTGTCACTGTTTATTTTTGTTATAAATCAGTTCAACTTTTCTGGGAAGTTCCTGCTAGTGCACGAAAATTTTTACTTAAACTGCATAGCAGCTGCATAATTGATGTGCTATGCTGTTGCTGAGAATGCAAAATGCTTTTCCACTTCATATTTCTGTGAAAGAATAAAGATATGTAAACAACGGAGATATACCTAAAATATTTGTGAAATGACTGTTGTACGTGTTTCAGAACTGTATGAAGTTCCTTCTTTAGTAGTAAAATATAAAAAAAATTTCAAAATAACATCATGTAGCGGAGGTTGCTCACTTGGCAAGATGCTACGTAAAAACTGCAAGTCAAAATTTTGACTTGACATCTTGACATCTTGACAAGCGAGATACCTTGGCTTTGAGGTTATTTTGTACTTTATTTATTTTATTTTTTTTGTCTTGCTACTAAAGAAAGAACTTCATGCAGTTCCGAAACACGTATAGCAGTCATTTTACAATATTCTGGGTATATCTACATTTCATACATATTTTTATTGTTCAGTCATGCCTGTACTGTAATAGAAACCATCCGCTTCAAATGATGCATGCTACACAGGTGATACTCCCTTATTCTGGAAATAAAAAAGTTCCTAGCGTTTGAGGCCTTCCTCAAACGCTAGCTATTGTTTTTTTTGTATAGCTTATGAGTTCTGCTAAGTTGTTGAATTCACTAGGACATTCCTGTGATCCTAAGGAGATGTAACAATGAAGTACCAGTTTTTCGTGATTTTAAGTCCATCTTGACAGAGGTACTGCAAAAGGTTAATTTATCCATGAAATCAGATAATCACAAGATATTAATTTCTATTCCATTTCTATTTGGTTATCAAATATTATCATTACGGAAAATTATGTAAACAGCCCTTATTTATCCTTTATTATGTCATTTTCCTCCTGTAAATAGTGGAAATAGTCATTATCTTATGTAAAAATGAAATCAATGTATTTCTCTGTAAATCTCGCCAAAGTGGCAACAAACTGCGATAATTTGGCGCGTCATGGTGCCAGAGAAATTTGTAAAAAGAAAAGGATCTTTCCAGAAGCTTCTCGACTTGTCTAGGACCATAGAAGCACCGTTAAAGCAGAACTAAGGAGCAGTTGACAACATAGCTGTTCTGTAAAATAAATCTGTGTCGTCCTTCAAAGCTTCATGCTTTGCCATCTTGAGTGCTTGTGAGAGACATTATCTGGAACACTATTATGATATTTCATGTTATTTTTAAACAAAAACCAATATCTTTCCTTCTGAAGGCTGGAAATGTGTATATGATTATTTCCTTTTTTCGATGACCTTTTTTAATCATTTTTTTGATTTTAGGCCGTTTATTCGAGAAATTGCTGCTTGGCTTCAAAAGTTATCCAAACTGCTTATGAAATGCAGCAAAGGACCCCTACTTGGTGCGACCCTGCCCCGATCATTGGCCCATTCTGCTCTTTGCCTAAAGATGGATATCCTATCTTTTTGAGATTTGCTTCCACTGTTCCCGATTTGCAGGTACTGGTTTTGAATACAGTATTATTTATAAGTTAAAAAAATGGCTCGTTTTATAAATTTTTTAGCATTCATTATAGCATGTATAAAATAATTGGTTTTCTGTTTTTTAATAGGAAAATGTGTTTTTATATTTGAGGGGGATCAAAATTTGTTTTAAAAATTAGAGAGGGTGATATAGAACATGAACCATATTCACGCAGGAAAATTTGACCAATAATTTGAGAGATCTGGTAGCCTCTTCACCAGCACTGCAAACATAAAGCGTTAAAATACCTGTTGCCTCTGAAGCAACCCACTGAGTTTTTTGGTATTCTAATGACGAGGTATGAATTTTTTTTTTATGGGTATTCTTATGGCTTTGCATTGCGAAAGTTTAGGTCCAGCTTTCGACACACAGTGAATTAACATGGCCAATTTGTCACTTCAAATTCAGAGGACAAATGGTAGCACCTTACTCAGTTTGCGCAACACTATATGCATATCCGATTTGAGTTTCACTGTTCAAAATTAACAGCACGCTGGAAGATACAGGCTCTGTGATGATACGCTGTTCTGCTAATGATGATATTACAAAAAAAACTCTGAAACAAGATTTGTCCTATCTACTACTAACAGGGACATACCTTTTTAGGGGCCATAAAAGGATTGGGGTGGGACACACAAAAATGATCTTCCTGAAGAATTTTGAGTTACCACTCTCTTCAAAGAGCATTTAAATTAACAGAAATCGATTAATGTAGCATATAAAGGGCATTTTCTTTCTATATTTAAATTTTTTCCCTTCAATTATGTTAATTTTTTCTTAAAATATTTGGTCAGTGGCATGGGGGGAGGGGGGCGCCTGAGTACCCCATCCCCTGCGCATGCCTCTAACTACAAATATCTGAAAACTCCAAACATTAAAAAGATGTCAAGTAATGAATGTTTCACTGCCGCTAACGTGTTGATTCTTGCCACGAGGTCTAGGTTTGGAGCAGGGTTGGGTTTTTGATGTCAAAAACTGGTTTTGACATGACAAGCATTAAAAACTGGTTTAAACCGTCAAAAACGTAAATGAATGCTTTTTTGATAATGTTTCGAACATAATAGGTATATAACATGATGAAGAACTCACCTTCTTGCATATTACAATGTTTTATTTTTAAACATTAATTTATTACAATAATTAAAAAAAATGTTAATTATAATTTGCAATTTTGAATTTTTCAACATAAAGAGTCTAGAACATGTAAAATATAATTTTACGGTTTATTTGTCTAAGCTACTCATTACCAGTGTTCAATTTGCTAAGCAAAATAGAGCTGCTTATTCAAAATATGTATGATAGAGCATCAGGGTTAGGTTTCTGACTTCAAAAATTAAACCAGTATTAAAACAGTAAAAAACTTATTGTCAATGTTGTCAAATAGTTTTTTAACCTGATAAATATATTAAATAACAAAACACTGACTTTCATGTAGATTAAATGGTTTTATACTCGGAATTATGATTATTGAGAAGAAATATCTATTTTGATATTTTAAATTTTCTGATCTGCCCAAAATTTTATTCCATATGAAAATTCTCACTCAGCATCTGTTAATAAATTAATTAAACTCATTTATTCTCACCTAAAAGTTTCTTAACTCAGGTTGTATAAATTCACAGAGTTTTAAAAAGTATTTTCAACCAAAGCAGAGCTGATAGGACCCAAAGCAAAACAAATTTTGCACGTTTAAATGCAGCTTCAATTGGGAAAACCATTGCATCATAAATGATAGTAAATATACCATATCTTAGTACAAAAGAAAGAATAACTAAGTTTGACTAAGGATAATTTACAGGAGTTTCTCAAGCATCATACACAAGGTAGCATTACCAAATTAAATGACATTTTAGTCCTACAATTTAGTATTTTAATCGCTAGATATATTTCAATGTTATGCACAATAAGAGTATCATTTTAAGTATCTCGGTGATTATCTAGATAATTTAATAATAACAGAAATCAACATTACATATATGATGTAATAAAATTTTTTAAACACTTATCTGTTGTAAAAAGAGTTCATCAAGTTGTTTATATCGACGCACATATATAAGCAGTTAAAGAAATTTTGGAAGGTCAAGAATCATCTTGAATCAGAGAATGTCAAATCATTCCATAGTTTTCCCTTCAATGTTTATGCTATGCTTTATTCAAATTGTATATTTTATAAGAAAAAAAACATATATATTGTTAAAATAATTCTGTAGAGAGTAGAAAATTATTTTACAATCATATTAAATATTTATTCTTTGCATAACATAATAATTTTAAACATTACATGCAATTAACGTGTGTATTTCCAATGGGAGTTATTATATTGAAAAGTAGTATTTGAGGTTTTTGACGTGACAGTTTAAATCATCAAAAACTGCCAACCCTGGTTCGGAGGCAATAGGTCCTTCATACACCATAACTTTGAAAGTACTCCAGTGAAAGAAATTCAGAGGTACCCATGTCCGTAAGATAAATGACCAATATCGCCATAAGACGATGTGGTCTGGGTGCTTCCTGGTCTCATAGTGAAAGAAATTCCCACTTTTGTCAATTTCGACCCCAATTGATATTTCTAGTCATATCTTCTCTTGATGGTTGATTTGATGTTCTCTGTCTCATGTTTCACATTTGGGTGATTTATGTCTCCTGTTTTTATCTCTATGTTTTTATGTAAAGTTTTGAATGGTAGAAAATATGAAAGCATTCACTGGAAATTTGGTTACATGTTGTATTATTTTTCAGACATTGACAAGACACAAAGCAGCTGAAGAAGAAATCGAGCATATAACGCATAAGTAAGTCATCAGATTTAATCTTTTTGATGTGTTATATTATCACTCCATAAAACTCAAGTATTAGTAGTGTTTAATGTTTTATTAAGAAGCAAGGCATAATAGTAAAAAAAAATATAAAAAATTCAATTGTGATTTCATTAAAAACAGATATGGGGAGGGCGATTGACAGAAAAGCCTGGCAGCGGAAAATAATGATTCTGTCCTGACCTACACTGCCCAAGTCAGGGGCCCTTAACCTTTTGTGTCCCACACACTCCCCTGTGCCCATAAAATGAAGGCCATGGACCTCTTTACAAAAGAATATTTTGTATACAGCAATGTGGAAGCAATTAGCTAGTTGTTTTACCATCCAAGCTCTCAACCCCTACCCAGTCTCCAAAGCCTCTCTCTGGACCACTGACCTAAAACTGCCCACATACAAAATACTGGGACGAAGAGGTACAGGAATTGCGATTGGGAAGAAAAAAAAATCATATAAAGGCAGGGTTAGTTTGATTTTGCCCAACCCAAAAAACCCATCAAAAATTACACCTTAAAACTGCACTTACTCGCAAACAGTATGATTTTTGAAGTGTCACACTCTATCTAAAGAGGAAATACATTAATAAATCCGTCTTCGATGCTATTTAGATTATAGGGAGGGTTAGAGAAAACCTTGGAGAAACCCACCAAACTTTACACCTTGAAAATGCACTTGCAAAATGTTTGCAAGTGCACAATTAATGGCGCTATTGAATTGTCATACTCTATCTGAAGAGAAATACATTAATAAATCTACATATTTAATGCAATTTAGATTATAGGGGGTTATATATATAGGGGGAAAACCCCTGGAAAAATCCATTTTATAAACCTATTATAATAAGATTCAAAATGATCCCCCACCCTCCTAGAATTTTCTGTAATGGGTCACTACTGATATAATAATTACATAATTTCCATACATTACACATGAGGTCTATTATATTTATAACTTGTTTTCCTCATGCTCCAGTATCATAAACCTGAAAAAACCCAACAAACCCGGTGGGTTGACTTTTGCCAACCTTGCATAAGGGTGGAGGAAGAGATGTCTGCTATAGTAAAGGAGGATGAAGAAAATGACTGGAGGGATTCTGAAAAGCGAAGATGTGATGATGATTCCTCCTCAAAAGCTCTTTTTTTCAGAAAGAGGGAGACACAAAAAGGGAGGAAATGGGTCGATCAACAAATTGAGGTGGAAACAAATTTGTTTGTTCAAGTTGCGCACCTTGTTGAGTGGCTTCTTTCTCTTTTTTGTCTCATTGATTTTGTAAAAATGGGCGCATTTATGGATCGCTAAAGCATCCCACAGTACATTTATGGATCTCTTAAGCATCCCACGGCACAGTTTTAGATCACTTAAGTAACCCACTGCGCTGTTGCACATCACTCAAATGGCTTCCGGAGCATTACCAAATCACTTAAGTTACTTGCGGTACATTTATAGATCACTTGAATGACCTGTGGGGGTTGTTTCAGATCACCTATGACACATTTATGAATCAATTAATTAGCCCGTGGCACATTTCCAGTTCATTTGAATGACCTGTGGCATATATTTACAGATCCGCAGCGAGTGAACCGTGCCACAATTCCAAATCTCTCAAGCAGCCAGCAGTACATTTACAGATAACTTAAGTGACCTAACGGAGCCCACATCAATAAAGCGGTTTTCAACCTAATGAAGTGGTTAGCACTCTCTTAAAGGTTGAGTGCACTATAGTTTTCCAAAATATTTCTTCCATCGCTCCTTTTTTTTCAGAAAATTTTTCTCTCATCATCCCCAACTCAAGTGAACCCATAGGATCCTATGTTATACTCTCTCGCTTGCAGCTTCTATATATCTTTCCCCGGGCCATTCCATTGCCCACCGGGGGTGATATTACTCACTTTGGGAAAGAGTGGTTTACACCTACATTTACGAAACAGGTGTATTAAAAAGAACAAAATATGTGGAATTTGGACTTGTAGTATTCTTCTTCTCACTGATTTAATTCAGATGTATTATTGATAGGATATTATAGATCTTTTTTTTTCTCCCCAGTATAATCGGCAAAAGTGATTCCATAAAATTGTCGGAATTAATAAGGCTACAAGATATGCGCAGGGATCTCATATTACAGTGTGCTCCTGGACAGGTATTATTTGATTCATTATTTCTTTTTCTAACAAATGATGGCTTTACGGTTTTACTTTAGCATAAGTCAATATAGGCTGTAACTAAACAACAATCAATATAGGTCAGAACTGTAAGGGGTGATAGAACTCCGCAAAACAATCTTCACCATACAATGTGGGAATCGGAAAGAAAGCGGTGAGTCACGAAAAGGTGCCTGCCTGGTTAAAATGGCAAACACGGTAAGGGCGAATAATAAAGGATAAAAAAATCTTTATTATCGTAAACTTTACGACAAATGTTTAAATGAGTGTCCAGTAGCTGTAATACACGCACGTCACATTGACAACAGAGTGAATTGTATACAAGTTGGCAGATATTCCTATCATTTGCAAACATTTGTAGCTGTGATGCTTATTTGGGTGACAAGGCCCTCTAGTGACTCGATGGGCATCTCGAAAACTATGCTTTTGAGTTGTCCCAAGAGAAAAAATCCAGGCAAGACAGATTGGGGGATCTGGGAGGTCAGAGTCCAGGTCTTGTCTGGTCTTCAGGGCCAACTGTGGCTACTCCATCTGTTCGGAAAGGCAATGTCAAGCTAGTTGTGCACAATCTTTAGATGAGGAACAAGGCTGTCTCCTCCACAAATTGCCTGTGCAAGCGTTGGAATGTTTTCAGATTGGGTTCTGCCTAGTTTAGAAATTGCTCCTGGTAAGTCTTATTACTTCTATGGCATTGACATTTGCGGTTCTGTAAATAAGGTGTATATTGGCCTTCTTCGGATTCTAATATGGCTACACCTCTGGTGACAAATAGCAGCTGAACGATGGGTTTTGCAAAAGGCAGGGTTTCACCGACTCTGGAGAAAGCCTCCTCTCGCCCCTTGGTTTTTAACCCTACATATTATGGTGAAAGTTGTTTGTTTTAGGCGTGTTGTATCACCCCTTACAGTTCTGACCATTAATTAGTTCAGTTACACCCTGTATACTGTCAGACCTTGATGCAATGTCACTCCTAGGGACAGTTCACTATAAGCATCCTTTTGAGTTCAGAACCATCTCCCACACATTATCAATACATGCATGTAGCAGAACACAATTCATCTTGATTTTTTTTTTTTTACATTTTGAAGTTTTGTTCTGGCTTACTATGATGTTTTTATCCCAACATTCACTGAACATAAAACAATTTTATCCCTGATTTCTTACCTTATGATTTAGCTGACCAACCAAATGTCTTGTATTTACTGGGAGAGATGAAAATCAAATGAAATTGCCATATGTTCTGTATGCTTAATGATGAAGCTTAAAATATAACTAAGCACACAGAATATATGACAATTTCATTTGATTTTCATCTCTCCCAGTAAATACGAGACATTTGGTTGGTCAGCTAAATCATTTTAACAATATGAAATTTTATACAAAAATGTCTTTTAGAGAGAGAGTCAACTGTCACGAGGCCAAAAATGAATTTCGTGACCAGAGTTTTGTTCATTCATTAATACTTGAATGAAATGATCAAAAAGACATTTAGAAATGGTATAATTTTATCACCATTATATTTGATAGTTAATTGACTGATATTCCGTTTTTACTTAAATTTCAGCATGTGGAATACCTCCAGTCACTCGACGAAAAACTGAAGCGAATCCAACATCTAATTCAAAGCATTCTCACGAATGAAAGTTCTTGACAGGCCCTCTTGATCTAAGAATTTCTGTGATATTTATTTGACATTCATGTTTATACATATGTACATAATATACACCTATTATTTTTTTTTATATTCTTTGGCTTGGCGTTTATTTGGACTACAATGAAATGAAAAAAATTTAGAAATGAATCAATTTATTCCAATGAAATGGGATTTATTTACGAGTGTTTTTTTTATTGCTCCTTTTCTTAAAAGAATAAATATGCACATCAACTGTCTGCAAAAAAATTTTCCTCCAAAATTGTTGTGTCTTCATTTAGCTAAGTTGTAACAATTTATAATCTATTTCTATGAATCCATAAATATGCAACATTGAAAAAACATCTGAATTTTTTGATGTCAATTATTTTTTTTCCCATGAGAGGTTGAAAATTTTTTTATTTTCAACGGTTTTCTATTCCATGATAGTATTAAATATTTAAAAACTTAATTTGATAAAATAATTTTTTAAAGATTAAAAGATGATGCACAATAGATTCAAATAGAAAAATCATTTTTTTTTCCACAAAAACATAATGAAATACTTCTCTTAATATTGTACGATTAATGAATGAAATTTGCATACGCAGATTATATGCAGAAGCGTAAAATCAAGAGGCTTACCCAACAACTGTCACCCTTTCACAAGGCAATCTTAATTTTTTAATATAAATTATTATATTTTTTATAGATTAAAAATAGATCTTTTATAAAACTTTAACACACAATACCTTAGACCGGTATTACACTATAAAAGTTTTAAAAAGTTATTTTATAAAAATATTGAAAAATACAGTCAATAATCGCATTAGTTACATTGGAGCGAACACAACTGATGCTCTTATTGGTTATTTTTTATTTAAATGTTTTTTGAAGGTTAGTAACTCCAAATTTCTCAGAAAGGAACCTTTTGTGCCTCAGACAAAAACCAATTCTGCATACACCCCTGCAGGAAATTATGGTAAAATTAAATGTGAGAAAAAATATACGAACAATTTTGGTTCCCTCAAAATGCAGTCCTACTCCCCCTATCTCTAGATAAGAGTTGAGGGTCAAATTCTGGGAAGTCAAATCTTTGGAGTGTGGTTTTAGGTTATGAGATAAGAAAAAAAAAAAGGATAGTTCGAGCGAAAACAATTTGTTATATTGAGGATTTAAAAAAAAAAATTAAATAGGGGTTTGAGCTTTATCAGAATTTCAGAAAAAATTTCAAATCGGAGTTCTTTATATTAGAGGTCGACTGCAATTAATCATACGTAGAGCCCGTAAGTTTAGGCATTAAAAATGATCAAAATAGGCAGCAAAAGGGCACTATTAGACATTTATAGTTTATGGAAAAAATAACTAGTTGAAAAATTGGTCGCATTTAATCCCCTCTACGGTTTCAATTATGGTTTATAATAACTGCATTATAGTGCAAGTTAAACTAATTTCACGCCCCAAATAAAATGTCAGTAGACTCTTATTATTAGGTCAATTCCAGGACCACAATTACCAGACACTGGAGCCCGTAGAGAAATTGACACGTGGGACTCCAAGTTGTGAATAATTCTTGTTTATTTGGAATGATTGTGTGCTATCATTTCTATAGTTGAAAAATAGCTATCTTGTTCTAATGTAGTAAAAAATTTTTTATTACCACGTATGCAGGACTCCTTTAAGTGCCAGGCCCTGTGTGGCCTCATCTGTCGCACACCCCTGAGGGCGAATGGTAAATATAATCGAATACTAAATAAGTATGTAAAATAGCCTGTTTGCAGTGCGTTAATGGTAATAGCAGCAGAACAACATGGGACCCAGACAGTGGCGGATTAAAGTTGGCTGAGGCCCTGGGTGCAAAAGAAAATATATTTGGCCCTTAAATTTGAAAAAAAAAGTGGAGCTTTGGTTTTTCTGGGCCCTTTAGGAGTCGAAGCTCTGGGCGCATGGCCGCTGTTAAATCCATCTCTGGACCCCCCCACCCCAAGAGCCCTGTCGTCTACTACCACGCCTTGTGTGAGCCAGAACATCAATTAATGACCTCTTGCGATGGTCATTGGTCAACTATAGATATACAATGCAGTCCAATGCCTGAATGAGACTTGTTTATGTAAAGCATGTGGAGAAACAAAAATTTCTAACTTCCCTCTGCTTGTTTAACATGGGCTGCGTTTATCTAAAACAAAATCATTTACGCCAAACACCATCCAGTTAAAGCACGCGGTAACACCAACTTCTCTCTCTCAGATCACTCACGTTTAAATGGGCTGCAAAAGATGGGACTTTTTGATAATTAGTTCATGTTATTGAAAGACTGGTTATTTGCGGAGATGAAAGGTTACAAGGAAGAAAATTCATCACTGCCCCCACGGGGACTCGAACCTCCGTCTCTCGCTTGCTGGACGAGTGCTCTACCATCTAAGCTATGGAAAGCAGATAGAATATTTCAACCTTGGAGCGTATACATATGTTGAAAGGCACATGTGGCCATCTGGTTGGATTATGTCATTCACAAGCTATTAGTTGATTGTTGACGCCGTCCATGTACGGTGCCTTTCAACATATATATGCTCTAAGGTTGAAATATTCTATCTGCTTCCATAGCTTAGATGGTAGAGCACTCGTCTGGCAAGCAAGAGACCAGGGTTCGAGTCCCCGTGGGGGCAGTGATGAATTTTCTTCCTTGTAACCTTCATCTCCACAAATAACCAGTCTTTCAATGAATCTTGTATATTACAATGTAGTTTTCAATCTGGTTAGCTATTATGTGAGAGTATATAGGGCCTGACTTTGACATGGAAGTGGGGCTGGGTAAGGCAGAAATTAGCAGTTCCTATGACTACAATAAAAGATGTTTAGTGAATATACGATATGGGACACTGGACAAAAATTCCAAACCTGCTCATGCAGAAATCAGACTCTTCGAGTATATAGTAATGAATAAATCAAAACTTCTAGATTAATATTGCACAAGTCAACTAAAATATTCTTTATTTTCTGGCTTTCACATCTATACAAATATATATATGACTAAAAACTGTGAAATATCGTACAGTAAATAATTTTTGTTGTGGCTTTTTTTTAAATATATAAAATATTATCAACATTAGCAGAACAGTGTAACAAAGAACAGAAGAAAGTACATCAAAAGATAAGTGGAACAAAACTATTCTTTCAAAATAGTAACAATTGTGAGCCTTCAGTTTGTGTGTGCTGTTTGTCCTTTTATATTCGTTCTTAGCTAAGTATTTGAGTATGACGGGAAAAGAAAATCCCTTCAACGAAGTAGAGGGGGAACAAAAGTGAGAAACACAAACATTGCATATTACAGTAATGGCATAAGATTAATGTTATCTAGGACTGTGATTAAAAAAATTCCCTGTGAGCATATTCCTTAATCCTAATTTCAGTCAAACCTCTCTAAGTAGATACATGAGATCAAATATATACAATATATATCTAAACATGCAAAATAACATGAAATTGCTTCATTAAATTTGTTTACTATATGCTCAATTATGAAATTGTGCAAATATAGCTTTCATTACTATAAAATATAAAAGTCTTTAGTGGTCCTACACAGAGGTAAACAAATGCAGGCAAACTTGGTTGACTTGAACTTAATTTAAATAAGTAGATAATTCAAATTTAAAGAAATACCCTTCCTATTCAATTTAATGTTGAAATTGTTTAATTTGATCCCCCTAACATTTTGGATGAATTGAAGTTTGATATGTCATTTCTCTATTTTTCTAAAAACTCCTGGCTAACTTTCAGTCATCCTTTTCTTTATTCACAGTTCACTGATTTCTTTTTTTCTCCTGAATATAACTTGTTCTAAAGCCTTTTTTCCCTAACATGTCCATAGACTCTGCTAGTGTTAGAATAGGAGAGAGAGAACTCTGCTGTTTTTTTCTTTTACTTTATTCTATACTTCATCAATATCCACATTGATATATAAGTCCACCAGTTTTTTTTTTCTTCTACAGTTAAACTTTGCAGGCATAGTAAGCGATGGCACAGTGATAGTGTCCAGCACATTTTTATAATGGGAAAGAATTTTGGAATTTTTGTGAAAGTGTAGTTGTATACTATACTAGCTATAATACCTGGCGCTGCCTGGGTTTTCTTCAATGAGTCTTTTGGGATCATGTGATATCTCCCTCTTTCTTTCTTTGAGGGACATACATTGTGTCCAAGTTAACCAATATGGTGACTTCCTGCGGGACTCACGAAAGAAACAAATCTAGATTAAAGAAACATAGAAATGAATAGTTTTTTCTTTTTTAAGAGGGCGCTAGGTATTTTGAATCTCCCCCTCTTGAACTTCAAGTTATACATCTGCCTATTCCAGCTTCCAAAAATGCTTAGTTAAATTTGTGGAATTTTTTCGATTTACTTTTTAGGGGCCCATAATTAATTTTAAAACATCCTAACCCACATGAATTTATGCAGTTGAACATCAAAAGACAATACAGAGACATTAATTTTCATGCTTGAGAAGATATAAATAAAAAGGTGAAATCAATGTGTGTTATTCCATGGATATCCAATTCAAAAGAAGGTCCAGCTAACTACTTTATACTTAATTTTCTGGGCTTCGTATCTCTAAGCAAACTCAGTATTTCAAAAATCGAGAATTCAATACAATTTTTAAAATTATTGATGTAGTAGGAAACCCCCACTAAATTTCCGCATTTCTACGGCAAAATCGGCAATTTTAAGGCTGATTTCTATGATGATCATCCTTTGCCATCATCCTCAAAGTGATGCTGATGTCTATTCAAAAAGCTCTCATTACTGAGGATTGAAAAAAGTGGCAAACCATTATAAAGGCATAAACTATTATACATATACGTACAGCATTGAAGAAGTGAGAAACCATTGTAATGGCATATGCGTATCTGAAATGCATTGCTAGGGAACCACGGTAACCAAAGTAAATGTTTCAAAAGTGATTGTTGAGGCCCAAAAACCAGTTGCCCGACAATTTTTTGCTCATTTGGGGCATTGCCCCAATGGGCTGATTCAATTTTAAAGCAGCCTATCGTTCAAGTCTGGTCTCATTTGGTATATATGCAAAATTTGACGACGATGGATCTAAAATTGTAGATTTGTATAGAAAACACACACACACACACAGACAGAGAATCAATTTCATGTATATAGATTTATGAAATAGATAACGTGAAAACTTTGCTGTCCACTTGAGCTTCAAATTAACCAAGTTTGTGAAAGTTATTGTTGAAATTTCGTCATATGAGGGCATATCATGCAAATTTTTTTTTTAAACTTGGCAAGTCTAAATTCATTAGCTAATGATAGAATA